>NC_142944.1:20904705-20959705 GCF_046866305.1 Octopus bimaculoides | reverse complement strand
GTGTTCCAACGGGGTGGTAAAGACACTTTTGAACTGGGCATTCAGTATCTCACTGATCCTGGTTGGACTATCTGTGAGGGAGGCCATCCTTTTGGAAGAGGGGTCCTATTTTGCAGCGTACTGAGGCTGTTTCTTTGAGATAATGAAAGAAGGCTTTGGGTTTGACTTAATGTTTTTTATAACCCAGGCTTCTTTGTCTGCTCTCACCCTCACATAGGATTGTTGCAGCCTTTTTCCAATCTCCATCAGTGTCGTTTTTAGGCGGGACCTTTCACTACTTCTGGAATGTTGGTTGAAGCAATTTGCAACCTTTATCCGTCATCTTATAAGGATCTTCCTCTCCTTTGGAATCTTGTTCCTTTTTGTTTTGGCCTTGTGCTCTGGGACATATTTCTGGCATGTGGTTTGCATAACAGACGTGAAATATTCTAGTTCCATGCCAATGTCTGGTATGGAGAGACATTTCGGCCAGTCCTGTCTGAGGATCTCTTTTTGGATCGATTTCCAGTCTGCTTTGTGGAAGTTCAGATTGGAGAGATTTTGGGTGCTTCCTTTTGACTGTGTCTCTGGCTACTTTTGGTCCATACATAGACAGCTCTCTTATGTTGTAATCCGAAACTAATGTCGGCATCACTTTCACATAATGAACAATGTCCATATTGTTTGTGAAGCAGAGATCCAAAATGTTATTCGCCTTAGTGGGTCTGAGTACAACTTACTCAGATGGTGAGGTTGAGCAGGGTTTTCACTTGTGCTTGTTTGCAATGAGCCATTCCTGAGAGCATGAGGCCTTCGGACCATTTGACATTGGGGAAGTTGAAATCACCCATAAGAAATATGCTCACATGGTGTTCCAGTTTCATGAGGATTTCTTTAATTCTTGTGAGGCAATCTTCAAAGTTGCCGATGTGCTTTGAAGCATCCTGTGGGTGATATATATTATGACTATATTGTGTTGTCTTATGTATACAATTAGGGTGTCGCATACCGAATTGGAGTATGACAGTAAGACCTGGGGTGTGAGGTCTTCATGGATGTATACAGCAACTCCACCACGGTTTCTTTCCTTTCTGTCTGTTCGCCATATGGTATATTTTGGTATGTGTACTTCTGCATCCTCTATATCAGGGCTCAAATGAGTTTCCACAAGTGCTATGCATAAGGCTTGATTGCATGCAGCAAAGTCTCTCAGGAAAAAAAATTTGCTTTTGTTGTTGTGATGCAACAGGCCTCCAATATTTAATAAAAAATATTGACGTGACGACTGTGCAAACATTAGGGGAGGCCATCCTGTGTCTGTTGATTGTGCAGTGGTGGGCAAGGTTCATTGTTTGCACTTGATGTAGCCAGGTCAGCAGCTACACAATCTTTTTCACCATGTACAAAAAAGACTCCTGCTTAGCTGCTGCCTTGCACATAACATCTGAAGAGCACACTGCATTTGTATATTTTTTTCTATGGAGGTGATTGGTGCCTTTCCTCAGGGAAGTATTTCAAAATCAGAATGAACAGGAAAATTGGAAAAGTACCCCCACTGAACTAAGTTTGAAGCGGGGGAATATTTGAGAGGAAATGCAGTGATTTTATGAATGTGTATACTTATTGTATGTATGCATATATATATATGTAGATGCAGATGTGGCCGTGTGATAAGAAACTTGCTTCTCAATCACATGCTTGTGGGTTCAGTCTCAGTGTAGCACTTTGGGCAAGTGCGTTCTTCTATAGCCTCAGGTTGACCAAAGCCTTGTGAGTGGATTTGGTAGATGGAAACTGAAAGAAACCAGTCATGTATATATGTGTGTGTGTGTGTGTGTGTGTGTGTCTTTGTGTCTGTGTTTGTCCCCCCACCAACATTTGACAACCAGTGTTGGTGTGTTTACATCCCTGTAACTTAGCAGTTTGGCAAAAAGGACTGATAGAATATGTACCAGGCTTTAAAAAAAAGTAGTGTAATAGTGTAATACCTGTTTATTCATACTGTTTTGAATTAATCTTGCATTATCTCATAGCTTTGAGGTTTCAGTGATGTGACTTGCCTACTTTTTAGAGTGACATTGCAGGGTAGGTGAGAGAGCCTGGGTTTAGCCAGTTTGAACATAAAACAGGTAGAATATTTTGGCTGGATATTATGGATATTATGGCTAGTTTAAATGTTAAAGGGTTAAATCTTGCTCCTTTTGATGTTATTCTAGACATAAATGCTTCCATTATTTTACATATAGCTCTGATGCATGTAGACTTCCTTAAACCTACTCTCATTAGCCAGTGTTTTCAAGACTTGAAGTTATTGATCCAAATATTCAGTCAGTGTTGTTTGAAATTAACAAGCTGGTCTCTCACAAATTTCTCATCTTTTGGTTTAATGAAGATCTCCTCTTTCAGGCAGTTTATCACGTTCTTGCAACTGTCACAGCCATTCTTGAATATGAATATTTTATCTGATATGAAGATGTGTTTAGTCTGTTTGATACCAGAAATACTGGCAAGGAAATTTTCAGACATATACATAATCAATGTCTGAATTGATACCAATTAGAAAGATATTGTGTTAAGTCTCTTGGAACATAGTAGTCAGCTCCTATAAGAGCTGTTTAGTAAACTGTCATAAGAAGCAACAAAAAGAATTCTCTATACTAGAGACTTTATTATTCAACAACCAATGATGCATTACAGCTTCCAGGAAGGAAGTTGAACTGTATCATGTGATACATCAATTTTATAAGAGTGTGGTACCACAATATTAATCATTAACTATAGTAACTAATAATGCTGATAATTAAATTATAATGTGGTAATTACTAAATATGATAACTAAAATGTTAATTGAACTATTATGTAGTAATTACAAATTGTAATAAGTGACAGTACTGTTAATTAATCTATAGTGGAGTGATTACTAAATGTAGTTACTAATAATGTTGATATTAAATTACAATGTAATAATTACTAAATATGATAACTAAAATGTTGTTAATTAACTACATAGTAATTACAAAATGTAATAAGTAACAGTGCTGTTAATTAATCTATAACCAAGTAATTACTAAATGTAGTAACTAATAATGATGATTAATTAAACTATGTCTAGTAATTATTGAATATATCAACTAATAATGTTGTTAAACCACAGTGTGGTAATTACTAAATGTAGTAATTAACTAAATAAACTACTGTATAATAATTACTGAAAGTGGTATCTAATAATGTTGTTAATCAAACTGGCATAGTAATTACTAACTAACTGGTATAGTAATTTCTAATTAACACAATAGTCAAACAGTTGTAAGTGGGTGATCAGTGTATCAATCTTGTTAATGTAATTAAAATATTATAATTAGGCTTTATTCAATTTTGAAATTAAGGTTTCTGTTTTGACTTTTATTGCTTGTCTAATATAATGTAGAGTTAATTAAAATACTACTCCAATCATTGGTTTAACAATGTAAGGTAGAGGCTAAGAATTTAAAGAAATAAATCAGATAGGGCCAGAGAGGAAGAAATCTTGATGTTTGCTCACTGGCTCAGGAACAAAATTTGCTTAGGGTGTGCAAACCCAGATCCAAAAATTTTTACAAAGTCTTGTTTTTTGTATTTATTTCTGTTCTTTGTGAAGAAACCTAACGTTGATCTACTTCTAACAGAACACTTTTTATTCACTGTTTTCTGAACCTGAGAAAAGTAAGTAGGGGTGCAAATTTTGATTTTGCACCCCATAAAAATTCTAGGGTGTGAACTTGCTCTCCCTGCACACCCTATTTCCAGGCCCAGAGAATGAGACATGTGGCTGTTGCCTGACCTGAACATGTATATCTCAAAATTTGCATGATAAATATAGGTTCTGGTTCAAATGTTTGTAACCTGGTGAACCTTCCTAAAGGCACTCAAGGATTATGTTGTGATATTAAATTGGTGCATAAACATGTAGACATGACCTAGCAGCCACTGGTGATATATATATAGACACTACCTAGCAGCCACTGGTATATAAATGTGTAGACCCCACTTGGAAGCCACTGATGTATAAACATGTAGACACTGCCTAACTACTATAGATATGTAAACATGTTGACACCACTTGACAACCTTGTTGTATAAACATGTAGACACCACCTAGCAGTTACTGGTGTATATACATACAGATGCTACCTAGCAGCGACTGCTATATAAACATGTAAACTCCACTTGGCAGCCACTGAAGTATAAACATGTAGACACCACTTGGCAAAAACTGGTTTTATAAACATGCAGACATCACCTAGCAATCACTGGTGTCTAAACATGTCAGCAAACCACAAAGATCTATTTCAGAGTTGTCCTTGCATAAGAATATTAAATATCTCAAGCAATAAAATCCTTGGATCAAATATCTCTAATTCTACTGCAACAAAAGAAGTATTAACTGCAAATTGTTTATAGTCTTGCTCTCAGTGAATCCTCCTTGACTAAGCTTCCAAACCCTACGGCAAAGACAGACTAACACATTACCAAAGGAAAGCTGTAAATTTAACAGCTTTTTATTAATTCTTACTCTTCCTTCTTTTTTTTTTTTTGAAAATCTTTATTGTAATTTATCTAGAACAGTGGTTCTCAGCCATTTTTCTTCCAAGGGCCCCTTTGATTATCTTATTCTGGTGGACCCCCATAACCAGTCAATGTTTTAAAAACTAGTTTTATGGAAACTTTTTTCAAAATTCCTATTTTATTTGTGTTGGTTGAATCATGTAAAATATCAGAAAAAGAAACCTACTTGTTTCTTGCAATACATACATCTAAAGCAGGGGTTCTCAACTCATTTTATTTTTTATCTATGGACCCTTTTGATTATCATTTTATTCTAGTGGACCCCCCATAGCCATACATTGTTTGAAAACTAGTTTTATAGATACTTCTTCCAAAATTCCTATTTTGCTTTTCACACATCAGTCCAACCCATGCTAGCATAGAAAATGGATGTTAAACGAAAAAACATCAACTTGTGTAGGTTGCATTATGTAAAATGTTAGAGAAAGAAACCTAGCTGTTTCTTGCAGTAAATACCAATGCATACATATAAAGCAGAGGTTCTCAGCCATTTTTTATTTATTTATGGACTCCTTTGATTACTATCTTATTCTGGTGGACCTCCATAGCCATTCGATGTTTAAAAACTAGTTTTATAGAAACTTCTTCCAAAATTCCTATTTTGTTTTACACATGTTCACATGTGTAGGTTTAGCTATGTAAAACATCAGAGAAAGAAACCTAGCTGTTTCTTACAATAAATATATCTAAAGCAAGTTTTTCATGGACCCATAGAATACTAATGTGGATCCCCAACTTACTATTTTACTGGTATGCCCCCCCCCCCCCCGTCGACCAAATACAAAATATTATATGGACCCCAGTTGAGAACCACTGATCTAGATCGTTATAGCAGTCATATGATAGAAGTACAGTCATTCTACCCATTTGATAGCACACAAAAATGTTTAATGAAACTAACATTCAGTTATTAGCAACAAAGCAGTGTTAGTACCAAATAGCAATCTCTGTATCCTCCTTATTTAATGTGGGTGTACTATAAGAACACCATGATACATTTCTGTGCTTTCTAACACTGTGCTGGAATACTGTGGTATTATGACATTCTTAAAGAACAGCCATATTAAGTAAGATATACAGATTGCTAAATTATTGTTTATTTCATTCAGAGTCAAAATTTTCATATTTTCATTGCTCAACCATGACTTGGTCACTGACACATTTCCACTGTGCTCAGATTAAAGTGGATGAAAATTTTGACACTTCGTGAATTGAATTAAAGTGAATTCTAAAAGTTCTTTTGTGTGTTAATAAATCACTAAGGTGTGTTATTAAATCACTAAAGTTTACTTAGAAAAAAGACTTCTAACTCCTGCAATTAATAATACTTCTTTTGTTGCAGGAGAAATAGGGAAATTTGATCCTAGCAATTTATCATTTAAATGTCAAATGCTCTTATACCAACATTTTGTTAAGTATGGGAGAATTGAATGTCTAAAATGTCTAGGTTTAGATTTTGTTAACATAATTCAGATGACTAACAAAGGATTGGTTTGAACTATTGTCAATAGGTGTCTTATTACTACTGAACTAAAACATCTGAGGAATGACTAGTTGAAACAATTGATATATGAATTTCAGAAACTAGTAGTAGATACACAAAACAATTATTATCTTATTCGGGAGAATTGTTCTGTCACCCAGATACAAAGGTTTCCGTTTTTAAAACAAAAACTATGGTGTTTAGTTATATGTTAATAAACAACAGAATGTTTAACTGCATGTTGACTCATTAATAAAAACCTGAGGTATTTAGCTGTATATTAGCATTATGCTAATAACATTTGTGGTGTTTAGTGGTATTTTAACATTTTGTTAATAACTATAGTGTTTAGCTGTATGTTAACATGTTAAAAAACTATGTTTTGCTGTATGTTAACATGTTAAAATCTATGGTATTTAGCTATAATTTACATGTTAAAGAACTATGGTGTTTAGTTGTATGTTAACATGTTAGACTCTATGGTATTTAGCTATATGTTAACATGTTAAAAAGTATGGCGTTTATCATTATTTTAACAAAATCTTGAGGTTTAGCTGTATGTTAACACTTTGTTAATGAAAACTATACTGTTTTATCATATTGTTAATGGAAAATATAGTATTTCAACATATTATAATGTGTTAAAAACTATAGTGTTTAACTGTATTTTTGACCACTGGTAATGACACATGATGTTTAGCTGAATTTAAGTAAGTAAATAAAAACTATAGTGTTTAGCTGTATTTTACCATATGTTAACAAAGAGTATGGTGTTTAGATGTAAATTTTATGTTAATGCAAACTAAAGTGTATGTTGTATTTTCATGTAATCGTTACAAAAATTGTATTGTTTAACTGTATTTTAAAGTAAACGTTAATAAAACTGTACTGTCTATGTATATTATACTAATGCTGTACTATCTACCTATCTATAAAACAGAGATGCCAACATTTATTTCTACATATATGATAGAATTAACTTTTCATTCAATTCTTCTTTTACAGGGTACCTCCATCAGATTGGCTGAAAGATAAAACAACAATTTTAAAGGCATTAAATTAACCAAGTAATCACAGTCATGATCAAAATGGAATGATTGAGATTTGTAAAAAAGATAAAGAGACACCTCACATCTTCCTATCATATGATTCACCTCAGCACTCTAATTTTGAAGTCAGTTAACTGTCTGTAGCTCATCCTGTTTAAACCTTTTACATTCAGATTACTCTGTCATATGATATGCTTATTTATTTACATTGTTTTGAACAATTCATGCATTATTTCGTAGCTTTGAGATTTTGATGATGTAACTGTTTATTTTTAGGATGACATTGTAAGGTAGATGTGAGTAGCTGGGTCTGGTTGATTTTAGTATAAAAACAGGTAGAATATTTGGGCTGGATATATAACTTATTTAACCCTTTTGCATTCAAACCAACCACATCTGGCCAAACTATTTAGCATGTTTTATACTGAAATAGGCCAGATCTGGCCTCTCACCTCAACCCTATAATGTCATTCTAAAACTAAACAATCATGTCATTGAAATCTTGAAGCTATGAGATAATGCATGATTAATTCAAAACAATATGTATATAAATAAACATTACGTTTGACAGTATAATCTGAATGCTAAACAGTTAAAAAGCTTAAAGCTGGTTATTCATTGTAGAAAATGTTTCAGTTTTGACACATCTGAGACAACTGTGTGAATGATATCCTCTTCCTCCTAGGCACCTCACTTCACATTTATCACACGACTGAAGCCATTAACGTCCCCATTCCACAAGTCCCAAGTAATTTATCCAGAGTTGTGCAAGCAGCATCACTTCCCATAATACATAGGGGAAAAGTTAATCACCACTGTAACATCTGCAAGATTACTGCCTCTGTGCATTGCATAGGATGCAAGGTTCCCTGCTTCCCAAATTGAAGAGTTCTCCTTTCCACAATATCTCAGCCTAGATGACTCTCTAAGCAAGACTCCCACCAGAAGAAATGTCACTTTGTTTTTTGCGTACCACATTTCCAATTTTAGATTGCATGCACTCAACAAACCTCATTTCAAGTTTCCTATTTCATTTTTATCCACTCTCACCATCATTTAAACTCTGTTACTAAATGTAATGTAACTTCTTACTGTTCCAACTCAGCAGAGTGATTGAAAATGTCTCAGCAGCTTCAGAATGAAACCTCCACAATTCACAGACATTGCTTTTATCCATTGACTAATTTTATATATATGTAAAAAAAAAAAAAATTCTGGAATAAATGATAAACATTAAACAATTTTTTAACATTTACTGAACAGTTTTCTTTTTCTTACTCGAACTGATTCTGGTCGACACTTCCTGGTACATTGGCTGAGTCTTCAGGCAATGGTGGTACTTGGACACTTTTACTGAATGAGAAAAAAGAAAATAATGGTACAATAGGTTCTCCTTTGTTTGTACAATTTTAAAAGTTTCTAATCTAAGCACAAGGACAATGATTTTAAGGAGAGAGGTTTAGTTGACATCACAGATGGCTTAAAGAAATTTAGCAAATTGTACATTAAGTGTTGACATTTAATTAACATTTAAAATAAACATTTACGTGTTGAAGGTGCTGCTGTGTTCCATCTCTGAATGCACGAGTTGATATTTCATCAGGTGATGAAACAGCTCCGTAGGTGTTTCAGCCCCTTCCACTGTAACATTAGAACTCCTTCAGACCACCTGCTAGTTTAAGCAACAAAACTACTGCATGACAGCATTAGCTTTATTGAGTCAGATGTTATGACTCTGGGCCAGATGTTCCTACCATGCTCAATGCTCAGTCTTGCTGCATCACTTCTATCTCTTGAGCCAATCATAATGGCTTGCCTTGTATGCAGCTTTTGACAATTTTCTGGCAATATCTCTCTGCTTTAAGAGGGCTGAGGGATATCACAACAAATGAAGACCTCTCCTTAGGTATAATGATAAGTTGAAGCAATCACTAAATTCTCTACAGCTTAACTTGACATCTTGAGAAAGTCATTGCCGGGATCAATCTGCACGGCGTAAAATGTGATATGATACATCAAGACAGTTTGGTTGAAAAAACAGAAAAATAAAAGAATTATATCCTGCAATCACTAGACACATTTGTCCAATCCAAGGCAAAATCAAAATTATCAATGTCCCCATTGTGACTTCATAGCAAAATCCATTCCTGGACTGAAATCACATTCACACATCCATCGCAAATAGATTCAGCTTCTTTTTTTTTTTTTTTTTTTTTTTTTAACTTCAAAGTACGACCATCATTATGAAGAACATAGTAAGCAAGCAGGAACGTTAGCATGCTGGGCAAAATGCTTAGCAGCAGCTTGTCTGAATTTTATGTTCTGAGTTCAAATTGCACTGAGATTGACTTTGCCATTCTTCCTGCTGGGGTTGATAAAATAAGTACCAGTTGAGCACTGGAGTCAATTTAATCAACTTACATCTTCCGCCAAAACTTCAAACTTTGTTCCTAAAGTAGAAAGGATTATTATTGTTGTTGTTGCACTTCATGTTCTGAGTTCAAATCCTACTGAGGTTGACTTCCATCCTTCCAAGGTCAATAATGTACTGTCTATATTCATACATTAGAATACATATTTAAAGGGATGTTCAAACGCACACGCATATGCATATACACATGCATATACACATGCATAGGCACACACAAACACACACACACACATGCATGTGCACACACACATACACAAACATATACACACAAGGCACAGGAGTGGCTGTGTGGTAAGTAGCTTGCTTATGAACCACATGGTTCCGGGTTCAGTTCTACTGCGTGACACCTTGGGCAAGTGTCTTCTACTATAGCCTTGGACCGACCAAAGCCTTGTGAGTGGATTTAGTAGATGGAAACTGAAAGAAGCCCATCATATATATGAATATATATATTTGTGTGTCTGTGTTTGTCCCCCCAACATCGCTTGACAACTGATGCTGGAGTATTTACAACCCCGTAACTTAGCGGTTCGGCAAAAGTGACCGATAGAATAAGTACTAAGCTTACAAAGAATAAGTCCTTTGCTCGACTAAAGGTGGCGCTCCAGCATGGCCGCAGTCAAATGACTGAAACAAAGAGTACACACATACACACCACACACACACATACACCACACATACACACATATGTATAGACATACATATGCACACACAAATGCATGTACACACACATACACACATACACCCTCCTCACACACATACACACTCATACGTGCACATACACATGCATGCACACATATTTCTTGATACTACTTAAAATGATTTTTTTCTGTCTGAATTGGTTTGGTTGGCACACCGTCAGTTACAACAATGAGGGTTCCAGTTGATCCGATCAATGGAACAGCTTACTTGTGAAATTAATGTGCAAGTTAAGAGAGCACTCCACAGACACGTGTACCCTGAACGTAGTCCTCTGGGAGATTCAGCGTGACGCAAAGTGTGACAAGGCTGGCCCTTTGAAATACAGGTACAACAGAAACAGGAAGAAAGAGTGAGAGAAAGTTGTGGTGAAAGAGTACAGCAGAAACCACCATCCCCTGCCGGAGCCTCGTGGAGCTTTAGGTGTTTTCGCTCAATAAACGCTCACAATGCCCGGTCTGGGAATCGAAACTGCGATCCTTTGACTGCGAGTCTACTGACCTAACCACTGGGCCGTTGCGCCTCCACTGTCTGTTTGTGCAGCACTTACATATCTGTTGAAACATCTCTGCCTGGTACACTGAACTTCATCTCATAGTCCAGCTATCTTATATTCAGAAATAGCAGGCAAACTGGCCTCAAATTATACCTCTACCATGAGATCCTAGATATACAATGCCTGTGAAAAGGACAGGATAGTCATGGCTCAGGGATACCTTTGATTATAGGTTTGTCTAGTCTGGGCTGACCTGGGGCTAAACAACAACAGCAGCTGGAAAAGCCAATGAGGGAGCTGTAACCTATTAGAAATAGCAGCTAAATCTCTTCTAAATCATATACTGTATTATAAAGAAAGGAAGAACATGGTCCTATATGCATTGTGAATAATCCTGGACCTTTAGTCATACAGTTGTGACCAAAAGTTTTGGTCTGAAAATTAGAATTTTTTATATTGAATGCCCAAATGTATACATTGTAGATATAAATTTAAATTGGATTGTACTTGGGCACAACATTTTTAATTTAAAAAAAAAATGTTCCAAAGTGTTAGCCATGACTGTAGATCTGCTTGGTCAGGGCTAGCATAAAAGAAAAAAAACAACACCATCATCACCACCAACAAGAACATCAACTTTTTTATTTAACAGTAACTCAATTGAAAATGAATATATTTTTTCTTCTATCTTTTAGTAATGGTGTCACATAAAAAGCACTCAAGCTGGCACTATATAAAGAGCTCCCAGTATATTCTGTAAAGTAGTTGGCATTAGGAAGGGCATCCACCTATAGAAACCATGACAAAGCAAACAACTGGTGCCATGGCAGCCTTCTGGTTTGCCAGTTCCTGTCAAATTGTCCAGTCATGGAAAACAGATGTGAAATGATGAGGGTGATTAGTCAAGAGGGAAGGCAGGGTCCCTGTTACAAATCCTCTGTGACTGATGGGAGTAAGGAAGGTATCCTTAAATCAAAGATCTAGTCTGTTTGCAACAAAGTGGTCTCCTCTTAAGCTACCAAAGGGGTTCGGGTGGTGTTGTTAAACAGAGCAATGGATTAAGTCTATCACCAAAGGAACAACTAACAAGGTTTCTGGTCTGATTTTCTTACAGTTCTGCTAATCCAATGTCTCTGAATTGGTACTTTTTTTATTGATCTTGAAAGGTAAAAGGCAAACCTGACCTTGACAGGATTTGAGCTCAGAACATAAATAGTTGAAACAAGTACCACAAGGCATTCTGTCGGGTGATTTAAGGATTCTTCCAATTTGTCCACGTAGCATTCAATGGATTATACACACAGAAACAGGCATGTACACACACACACACACACATGCTCTCACACAGGCATGTATACACACAAAAACAAATGCATGTTCACAGACATACTTACACAGGCATACAAATGCACACACATGTACATGCGCGCGCGCACACACACACACACACACACACACACTCTTTCTCTCTCTCCCACACTCTCTCATAAACACACACACATCGGCATGCCAACTGTCACCTGCGATGATGAGTTCAAATAAACTGTTCATTTGAACAGAAAACGTCAAACTACTGAAGTCTTGACAGTCAATGTTAACAGACATTGTCATAATCCCAGTTAAATAAACCAAATATTTAATACTCCACATCATTTAGTGTCTTTCATAGTTTTTCACTGCATATCTCTCTATACACACACAGAAACACACACACACACATTACATATAATACTTTCTTTTATCATAGTCATATATTTGTACACACGCAATTATACAATTATATTTATATATACAGGGGTAGGACAAAATAATGGAAGCACCTAGCATCATAGCATCATAATTTTAAAATATCTATAAAACCATCAAAAGCTTGTTTATTTTTATGTTTTTTTTATTTATTATTAGTGTTGCTTAATGTTTTGCTAAAATTGCTGTTTCTTTTCAGATATCATCAGAAAAAGGTAATTAAAATTCATTAAAATGACATATCAATTGGACTTTCAAAGAGGTCAAATAGTTGGTGCTTGTATGGCAGGCACTGGCGTAATGAAAACAGCCAAAATGTTTGGTGTATCAAGAAGTACTGTCTCGAAAGTAATGACAGCCTTTGAGAAAGAGTGAAAAACCTCCTTGTCAAAACAAAACTCCAGAAGAAAACCAAAACTTTCAGATAGCAACTGTCGGACTCTTACGCAAATTGTTAGAAAGGATAACAAAAATATAGCTCACAAAATTACTGCAGAGCTTAATGACCACCTTGAGAACCTAGTTTTCACAAAAAAACTGTTCGCCGGGAGCTGCACAAAGTCGGATTTAATGGGAGGGCTGCAATCAGAAAACCACTACTTTCAAAAACAAATGTTGTAAAGTGTTTAGAGTGAAGTAAAAACCTACAGAATTAGTCCCTAGAGCAGTGGAAGAATGTTATTTTCTCGGATGAGTCACTCTTCACCATATTTCTAACCACCAGCAGAGTATACATGTGGAGACAGCCAAAAGAAGCATTTGACCCTGACTGCCTTCTTCCAACTATTAAGCATAGAGGAGGATTTGTGATGACATGGGGGGGGGGGGGAGGCTATATCTTGGAAATCTACTGGCCCATTGGTTTCCCTTCATGGCAGAATTAATAGTGAAGACTATTTAAGCATTTTATCTGATCAAATTCATCCTATGGTTGCGGAACTGTTTCCAAAGGGAAATACAATCTTTCAGGATGATAATGCACCAATTCACACAGCTAAAGTTGTTACTGAATGGAACGAGGAACATTCTAGTGAAGTTGAACATCTTATCTGGCCACCACAGTCCCCAGATCTCAATATTATTGAATATTTATGGTGCATTTTAGAAAAACAAGTAAGGAGTCGATATCCTCCACCATCATCACTACAAGAACTGGAGACTGTTTTAGCTGAAGAATGGACACAAATTCCTTTGGAAACAATTCAAACTTTGTACAAGTCCATACCTCATAGAATTCAAACTGTAATTACTACCAAAGGCGGTCCTACCCCATATTAAAATTAATTTGTTTGAAATTTTAAGGTGTTTCCATTATTTTGTCCAACCCCTGTATATATATATATATATATATATATATATATATATATATATATATACACATACATACATACAATCTTATATATGCATATTTATGTATATTTGTTAAACAAGAAAGTTGCTGACAGTGACTTCCAAGTTATGGCTAGCTAAACCATCATTGGAATTCAACAGTGGCTCGGCTGGTCAAAACTTCAAAGTCACTGTCAATAACATTCTTGCTTAATAATAAATTTGTATTCTAACCCATGCCAGCATGGAAAATGGATGTTAAATGATGATGATAATTCACCAGATTAATGTACAAATATTAATACTCACAAATACACACACATACTCAGTCTCTAAACACATAGATACACACATTTTATAAAATTAGCTCTGTATATGTACATCTATATACACACACATCAATGTCAATGTCATTTTTGTATAGATACAGTCTCCCTGCATACGTTCATTTCATATTAAGCCTGCACTTATATATACATGTCATCATCATTGTCATATATATATATATATATATATATATATATATATATATATATATATATATATATATATATATATATATATATACGCACACACATATATATGCAGTCTCTAAACACATATACACACACACATTCTATATAAATCTTACACTATATACATGCATCAATATCATTGTCATATATATACATATAAAATCTGCACTTATATACACACATCAATGTCATGTATGTATTCATACATGCCTTTACACACACACATTTTATTTAAAACCACAGAAAAATAAATGTAAATTAAGTATGGAGCATAATCAGATCTAATAAATGAAATGAACAAAAAAAAAAGAAGTTACACAATAGCTTCCATTAGCTTACAGCTGTTTCAGCTATAAAGAGTAGTGCACGCAGAGTTGAGTGCCATCACAACATCATATAACTTCATCAGAGTTTAAATAGTTGTTTTTTCATTGGAAAAAAATCAGTTAAACGAGTAAAGTTGGAACAAATAGACATATGTATAATACAAGTAGATATAAACATAAATTACCCAGTCATATCTATATATATAATGTGGTGAATCTTGCAGGCATGAAGTGGATTTGATCCACCATAGCCAAATTTAAATTAACACTTCAACAGAACTTTTCTCACAGTGGAACAATGGTTTTTCAATGGCAGCAGTTTTACATCTTCCAGATGCCTTTAGCTAGGCCAAAATAATGTCTTCACCACTTGACCCTTTCTAACCTACATCACCAAAAGCTAGAATTAAGATTCAAGACCACCAACGAAGTCCATTGTTCTCAATGATGTCTATCCTTCTGGATAGTTATAAAAACAAGAACCCCCAAGCAAAAATCAGTTAGTCACTTGGTAACAACTCAGTCAGTTAGTGGCAACTCGAGTGAATGGACAACTAGTCATGGCCACAAGCAGGCAACCAAACGGCCAGAGGGAGAAATGAAATTTACAATCAGCAACAATGTAAGCCAACGTCCCACACTAACTCACTTCTTTTCTCTGCACATTACCATATTTCTCTCTATGGTTTACTACTACAATACAAACATACTGCTACAATAAGTACAGACAGGCCAAAATTAACTTTTTTACTTCGCATACTCTAGGATTTCATCACCTGCCTGTTGTGGCAAGGTATTGTGTAATATAACGGTAAAATAAATATTTCTTTAAATCTTCAGGCATTGTTCATCTTTCATCCTTACATAGTGAAGAATGTCAACCTTTTACAAATATCATCCGTTACCGTTACAAAAATAAAACTTTCATTGCTAACACACACACTCACGCACACATATATATATATACACACACATACATGCATACATACATACATATATTATATATACATGCATCATATATATATATATATATATATATATATATATATATATATATATATATATATATATATATATATATATATATCATTATCATCATCGTTTAACGTCCGTTTTCCATGCTGGCATGGGTTGAACAGACTAAGGTGCACCAAGCTCTAATCTGATCTGGCAATGTTTCTACAGCTGGATGCCCTTCCTATCACCAACCACTCCGAGAGTGAAGTTGGTGCTTTTTACGTGACACTGGCACAGGAGCCAGTCAAGTATATATAGTCATATATAGCCAGTCAGGTATGTGTATATATATATATATATATATATATATATATATATATATATATATATATATATATATATATATATATATATATGTATGTACACACATATGCATAGAACTTCATTTTCATTTTATCATCATGCTCACATGAATCAGATGTAATTTTGTTCAAGTAAATTTTCTACAGCCAGATACCCTTCCTGTTGCCAGTCTTCAACTGTTTCCAAGTGAGGTAATGTTTAAGGCTAGACGTGGTTTTTCATAGAAGATTGAAATTAATGAACAATATGGCTTGTAAGATAATGTTGCTAATTTACAACCATCACATGATGTCAAAACAAGGTTACACACAAGCAAACACACACACACACACACACACACACACACACACATCATGTTGAACTGTTAATCCCTACACACTTTTCCTTTCACCATTTAAAAAAAATTCTCTCTCCATTTTTCTTCTTAATCCTTTCTGTCAAAGAGCATAGGCTCGAAACATAAAAGACTTTTCCATTTTTCCTGAGCATTAAACCAATATACCTGCTTGTTGTTCCTACACCTGCCTTCATCTTTTGTTTTCTGTAAATTTGAACTATATAAATAAATAAATGAATGGAAATCAGACCAATGAGTGTGTTAATTTAATAAGGCACTAAAAGGGAATGACTCTCCCCAGACACAATGAACTATATATATATATATATATATATATATATATATATATATATATATATATATATATATATATATATATACGTGCATACATACACACACACACACACATATATATAAATGTAAATCATCATTATCATTTAAGATCTATGTTCCATGTTGACATGGGTTGGATGTTTTGACTGTAAGATGTCCAAGGGCTGTATTGTGCTCCAGAGTCTGCTCATGGCATGGTTTTTGCAGATGGATACCCTTCCTAATGGAAATCACTTTGCAGTGGGCTTCTTTCAGTTTCCATTTACCAAATCCACTGATAAGGCTTTGATTGATCCAGAGCTATCGTAACTAGTTTAAGGTGCCATGCTGTGGGACTGAAATGTAAATGTGTGTGTGTATGTGTGTGAGTATTTCTTTTAGGTACACATTGGTTTAAAAATTGTCTTGAGTTCTTTTCTGAAAATAAATAAACTAAATAATACATTATGTCATATGTATACAAACTTAAGTTTGTTTTTGTAGTGCTGAAATGTATTGTGGTACAAGTAGAAAGATATTTTTTTTTTCAATGCGTAAAATACAGATATAACAATATATATATGGGATAATATCCCTTACAGAGCAGCAAAATCTGTCGACAACCAGAAAAAATATATCTTTCTACTTGTACTAAATAATACATGACAAACAGTAATCACTTACCTGTGTTGCAAACAGTTCGTAGAATATAAGGTTGATTCCGTATCGTTACTGAAATAAATAGATTAAAGAGAAATTAGTAGCAATAGTTAGATGAAGGTCCCAGTTGAATTAATATGTAAAAACTTACTCATTTTGAGGTGTTTAATAAAACAAGGACAGTCGGTTATTAACCCTTTAGCATTCAAATTACTCTGCTCTCAGATGTAATGCTTATTTATTTTCTTTGTTTTAATATAATCATTCATAATCTTGTAACTTCAAGATTTCAATGATGTGATTGTTTATTTTTAGAATAATATTTAGGGTAGGTATGAGGGGCTGGATCTAGCTGGCTTGAGCATAAAACAGGTAGAATATTTGGGCCTGATATGGACAGTTTAAATACTAAAGGGTTAAAATTGGAAAAGTTTTCAAGGTAAATTCTTACAGAAATATATGGAAACAAAACAAATAGAATCAAGCTTCTGATTTAGTTTCAACAATAAAATATTAAAATGTCACCAAGGAATACTCTTCATCAGCATTTCTCAACTGTGGCTCTCAGGGCTGCATGCGACCCTCAAACATCCTTCTGATGGCCCCCACTCCCAATTGTCTTCCCTTTATAAATATAATAAATTTTTCTTTAATTAACATGCGGTTTACTTTTTTTGGTGCCACACACTAAAAAAAGAAAATCCAGGTTTGGGATATGGCATGGATATTAAAATGGTTGATATTAAAAGGTCACTGGATCTGCTAAAAAAGACAAAAGTAGGCAAGGGATGCATATGCACCCATTACCAATTTTTTTCTAGAGATTAAGAGCCACTACATAAATTCACAAACAACACATGCTCACTTGAACGTAAACACACAAACACAGATACACATACACACATACATGCATAATAGATCCTGAATCAATTTTAAAAATGAATGTAGCAGATGTTCACTTAAGAGAAAATTCTTCCCTTTGATGTGACTGGTTGAGTATTCCAAATGCACTTGTTTATTTAATGTAATTCTCAGGTAGGATCAGTGAGTTAAAAACCAATCCTCTAAATTACAGCTACTAATTGTTGGCAACGGCACAATATTTTGTTTTGCAAACATGATATACCACGAAGTATATTACAAATTTACAAGTCAATACCATGTCTCACCAAGTGTTAGCAGTACCATGTTCTCAGTTTTAATTTTATCTCTATAGATTTTTCTATAGAATACAGAACCAATACTGCAAGCTGTGATATTTCATAAACAAACACATATTTGTAAACAATGCAATCGAAGACGGCAAAAAATATGTATGCATATTTATATTATCCATATAATGGGTTATAGAAAAATAGGCAATAACTGTTGAAATATGCATGTACATTCATTTCTTACTTTTATCTTTGATCACATTGTTTATGTAGATGTATTCATAAATGAAATGTCAATTTCAGTGTGAGCTCTGAATTGTATTAAAATATCTATAAGGAAAAACCTAAAAATTATTACAGCTATCTGAAGGGCTTCCACATAATTTCTGCATATTCATCTTTGTTCACAAGGCTTGGATTAACTCAAGCCTATGATAACAGGCACTTGCTCAAGATGCCACATAGTGGGATTGAATTCAGGACCTCAAGATTGCAAAATGAACTTCTTAACCATTCAGCTATGCCTGTGCTCTTTATTAAAGTGTGTGTACATATTCAATTCTTCTCTACATGACTCTTTATCACTGTAACTCTCTTCTACTATGATGCCTGTGTAATGAAGGATAGTATTGAATCAATCCAAGTGCAGGTGTATTTGTGTGATAAGAAGCTTGCGGCGAACTGGCAGAAACGTTAGCAAGCCGAGCGAAATGTTTAGCAGTATTTCGTCTGCTGCTATATTCTGAGTTCAAATTCCGCTGAGGTCGACTTTGCCTTTCATCCTTTCGGGGTCGATTAAATAAGTACCAGTTATGCACTGGGGTCGATGTAATCGACTTACTCTCTTTGTCTGTCCCTGTTTGTCCCCTCTGTGTTTAGCCCCCTGTGGGCAGTAAAGAAATAAGAAGCTTGCTTCCCAACCACATGGTTCCAGGTGCAGTCCCACTGTGTGGCACCTTGGACATGTGTCTTCTAACCAAAGCCTTGTGAGTGGACTGAAAGAAGTCTGTCGTAGATGTATGTATGTGTGTATCTATGTATGTGTGTATGTATATATGAATGTGTGCATGCATGTGTGTATGTGCATATATATGTATGTACATATGCATGCATGTATGTATGCATATATATATATATATATATATATATATATATATATATATGTATGTATATAAATATGTGTGTATGTCTGTGTCTGTCCCTCCCCACACACACACCATTTAACAACTGGTGTTGGTGTGTCCACATCCCTGTATTTTAACAGATTGGTAAAAGAGATCGATAGAATAGGTACTAAGTTTAAAAAAAAAAAATTCTCGTGTTGATTCATTCAATTAGAAATTCTTCAAAGCGCTGCTCCAGTAATGCCACCGTCAAATGACTGAAACAAGTAAAAGATAAAAGATATACTCTTGAATTATCCCATAGCTTTAAGATTTCAATTTGAATATTTACTTACAGAATGACATTGTAGGGTAGGTGTGATAGGGTCTGGATCTGGCTGGTTTGAACATAAAACAGGTAGAATATTTGAACCAGATGTAGCCAGTTTAACCCTTTTGTTATTGTATTTATTTTGAGATGCTCTGCATTTCTTTCAATTACTTTAAACAAATATAACAAATAATTTAGTAAAATAACTGGAATTGACCTCAAGCACCAGAACATGCAGAGCCCTCAAATTCCATTTCTGTGACAAGCTTAAAACTACTTCCCTCCACTTCTCCATTGACCCAGATACTTGGGAGACAACTGCCAAGGACTGCCCAAAGTGGTGAAATATCGTTGTTGAGGGAGCAGACCTGACAGAAAACAATGGACATCAAGAAGCAGAAATCAGGTGTCAAGAGGCAAAGATCAGACTTGAAAGTGCCTCACACTTCCTCATCTCCCACCAATACTCCACTGAAATAAATGCCCCTAGCTCTTTTATACCACCCTTTGCCTGAAAAGCTAACTCAGGCACAGTCACCCTTTGCACCCATCAAAATGAAGAGGCTCTGTCACTTACTATTGATTTACATCTCAGATATGAGTTAATGCTGCCACCATTGATTATGGTACAAGGCCACAAATTTATTGTGAAGTGATATATTTATTAATCCCTATAATTGATCAATATTTATTTAATTAAGATGGGGAATTGGAGAATGGTTAAGTGTTGAATAAAATACCAGGTCAACATTTGTTCTGAAACACTTGTGCTCAGGGTTCAAATTCTGCCAAGGATATCTTTACTTTTTCTTTTTGGTGGAGTCATTAAAAAAAAAAAACACTCATAGGTATAGAATTAATGGAGCTATTGGAGGGTCTACAAGGATTCCATGTGATATCTTTTGGGGATCTTTGCATTCTGACTGCAACTTTTGCAATGACACTGGTACCATGTTGTATTAGTCCAAGTTGGTGGCTTTTCTCCTACATAAACATCAGTAAGCATGGAGAGGGAAGAATTGTGTGTATGGTCAAATTATCTTGACCATGCACCTACACACTGACCAGTAGAAGCACTACATATTAGTGCATCAGCCACAAAGAGATGTAAAATATGTTGGCCCTTATGAGATTTGAACTTGTAAAGTAGTGTAATGAAATCAAGTATTGCTTGGCTCTCTACTGTTTAACTTTTTTGTTACCATATTTCATAAGAAATATGGTACCGCTATGTGTCAGTTATAGCAACTATGTGTCATTCATTTTGAAAATAACACCGTGTAACAAAATTAAAATTTTTTTTTTCTTTGGTCAGTAAGTGTTAATTTCTATTTGCTTCTATCTAGAGGTCTCAGGAAATGACTACTGCTTCCTTTCCTTCAAACTTTGCTTTTGTAATCTGGACATCATGGTTTTTGAAACTGATCTATATTCCATTACATTTCAGACAGATTCAGCACTGAATTGCTGAAGCAGAAATATCGTTATTGCAAAATATTCTGCTCAATACCACTGATTTGCTTGTCAGTTGCTTGACCTTAACCACTTGAGCATATCCCTCAATGGCTGATATGTGCATCTCTGATCATGAGTAGGAGTAGTTGGAGAGCATCATTGCCACATGTTGAAAGGGATTCTTTGGGGTTTGAATAAATGTAACAAAAGCAAAGTTTGAAGGAAATTTTAGCCATTTTTCTAGGGGTAAGCAAATAGGAAAGAACAATCGTTACCCAAGGACAAAAATCATGTTACACAGTGTAATTAATAATTTCAATGGATTTAGTGTAATAACTAGCATTTTCGTTATTAAACTTGTGCAAGGTGGCAAGAGGGCATAATTGTTTACTTTGCCAGACAAAATGTTTTGTGGAATTTCTTCCAGCATCCTATGTCCTGAGTTCAAATTCTACTGAAGTTAAGTTCACCTTTCGTCTTTTTGGACTCAAGAAAATAAAGTACCTGTCAAGTACTAGAGGTTGATGTAACTGAGTTGACCCCCTCCCCACAAAATTGCTAGTGCTGCCTGTCTGGTTCCCATTGCTGGAGGCACATAAAAAGCACCATTTGAGTGTGGTCATTGCCAGTCCTACCTGACTGGCTCCTGTGCTGGAGGCATGTAAAAAGCACCATTTGAGCGTGGTCATTGCCAGTGCTGCCTGACTGGCTCCTGTGTCGGAGGCACGTAAAAAGCACCAGTTGAGTGTGGTCGTTGCCAGTGCCATCTAACTGGCCATTGTGCCGGTGGCACGTAAAAAGCACCCACTACACTCTTGGAGTGGTTGGCATTAGGAAGAGCATCCAGCTGTAGAAACCTTGCCAGATCAGATTGCAGACTTCTGGATTGCCAGTCCTCAGTCAATCTGTCCAACCCATGCCAACATGGAAAGTAGACATTAAATGATGATGATGATGATAATTGGTATGAATATTTGAAAATAGGATGTGTTGTATTATGGAGCCAGAGATGACTTCAGGTAGTTTGTTATTGAATGGGTTAAATATTGTGTGGCACAATACCAAGTTTTGCAGTTCTCATTCTTATAATGATTGTTGTAGCTGCTATTGCTGCTGCTGCTGCTGTTGTTGTTGTTGGTGGTGGTGGTATGTTGGTGTTGTTGTTGCTGCTGCTGTTGTTGTTAGTGTTATTGTTGTTACTGCT
This sequence comes from Octopus bimaculoides, assembly GCF_046866305.1. Classification (NCBI taxonomy): domain Eukaryota; kingdom Metazoa; phylum Mollusca; class Cephalopoda; order Octopoda; family Octopodidae; genus Octopus; species Octopus bimaculoides. The sequence continues at coordinate 20,937,171 of NC_142944.1, read as the reverse complement.
GCTGCTGTTGCTGCTACTACTAGTCTCATTCTTGTTATTCTTGTTATTGTGTTTCCAATATTTGGAATTATTGTGGTTCTAACTAATTATATAACACTATCATAGCTAACTAAACTTGCAGAATATTCTTACTTCAATGGGTTTTCTCTCTTTTTTTTTTTTTTTTTTTATATCTCCAAGAAGAAACATACTCTATATATTTTCAGGAGACATGTTGTCAAGCAAATAGCTTCACAGCATGGAGGAATATGTTCTAAAAATAATGGATTTTCATGCAAGACTACAGTACCACTTGTGTTAGATTTTCTGTTATTTCTATAGACAAGGATCAAATGAATGCTGTGTTGATAATTGGCTTGCTGCCCTCATCTATTTAAGCTCAGAATAAATTCTTGGGAAAAGATATATGCCATATGATGAACTCTCATTTTGTTCTAGGTTCCTCTGGTTCGTCTGTACTCTAGAGATGACTGTGCTCTATTATTATATCAAACTTACATAACTTATTAACAGACATAATGGAAATAGCTCTTGTCTTTGAGTGGCAAACATTTCTGAGAATAATTATCTGATGTATTTGGCATTTATTTATTTCCAGAATGAATGTCTTTTGTCAAAGAGAACTTAGAAAAACTATTGTATTTTATATGTTGAAGAGTAGTAGTAGTGGTGGTGGTGGTGGTGGTAGTAGTAGTAGTAGCTGTAGTAGCTGTAGTAGTTGTAGTAGTAGTAGCTGTAGTAGCTGTAGTAGCTGTAGTAGTAGTAGTAGTAGTAGTAGTAGTAGTAGTAGTAGTAGTAGTAGTAGTAGTAGCAGCAGCAGCAGCTGCAGCTACTGTTGTTGTTGTTGATGTTTCTGATGTTACTGCTCCACTCATTGTTGTTTAACCTTGAGTAAACCCTAAACATGCAGATGATCTATAATCAAAGACATTCCATCTGTGACTACCTCATGCAAAACTGAAAATAAAACACGATATAGTCCTCAGATTCACTGGATCCTGTCAAATTGTTCAAACTATGTAATCATAGAGCACAGACTTCAATGATGACGATGATGATGACGATGACAGCCCTGACAATGATGATGATGTTGATGCTGACAGACATGACAATGGCAATGATGATGATGATAACCACAATAATGATGATGAGGATGATGATGATGATGATGATGACAGCTCAGACAACAATGATGATGATGATGATGATGATTATGAATCTTACATTTATTTAAGACTATATTCAGGAATACATTAGCTAGTGTATTCTTTCAATAAATAAGACCTATTAAGTATAATTTTGAAGGAGGTTTGGCTGTTATTCAAGTAAGGCCAATAGATTACATTGTAACTTCTTTGCTGACCACCCACTATGAATTATTTGCAACAGCAGCTGATTTCTTTCCCATAACAGCTTGTCACAACATTTCATTTCAATAAATAAATGCATCTAGGACAGACTTAATCTAGGGTAAATTCAACCAGGAGATCAACTTGACATAGCAAACAGATGAAGTCATTTGCTAATTCTACAGTAATCCCGTTTCTAGAATCCTTGGCTAGAAATATTTATTATCGCACAACTTGACATTCAATGCTAATGCTAATGTCCAGTGACACTAAGTCCCAGTTTATATTCTTTTCAGCCACTGGAAACTATAGTAAATGTCTGGTGGCTGGGACATGAAACAGCTTGGTATATCAATTACAACTTTTAATGATGTCGTCACTACAGGATCAAATACTATTACTACTAGTAGCAGTGGTGGTGGTGGTGGCAGCAGCAGCAGAAGTAGCAGTAGTGGCGGTGGTGGTGGTGGTGGTGATGGTGGTGGTGGTGGTGGTCGCGGTGGTGGTGGTGGTGGTGATGGTGGTGGTGGTGGTGGTCGCGGTGGTGGTTGTAGTAGCAGCAGCAGCAGTAGTAGTAGTAGTAGTAGTAGTAGTAGTAGTAGTAGTAGTAGTAGTAAGTACTAGCAGCAGCAGTAGTAGTAGTAGTAGTGGTAGCAGCAGTAGTAGCAGCAGTAGTAGTAGTAGTAGTAATAAGTACTAGCAGCAGTAGTAGTAGTAGTAGTAGTAGTAGTAGTAGTAGTAGTAGTAGTAAGTACTAGTAGTAGTAGTAGTAGTAGTAGTAGTAGTAGTAGTAGTAGTAGTAGTAGTGGTGGTGGTGATGGTGATGGTGGTCTTTTACTCTACCTTTTCATTGGAGTCAACGATCTGATTCTTAATATTATATCTTCTTTTACTGAACAAACATTATGAAATGTAAGATTTTATTGAGACTCCAGACTGCAAGAGCCTATGTGGTTATTCAAGCTGTGAAAAATAGCAGCCAAATATCTCATAAAAAACTCATTCTGGTGCTGTATTTAAAAGAAAAGAAAAGATGAATCACATTTTATATAATGCAAGTAAAGATAACCTCTTCTTCTTTCCCTCCCTCCTTCATCCTCTCTTTATCTTCTTCCTCTTTCTTCTTTTTCCTCCTCCTCTTCCTCACCTTCTTCCTCCACCTCGTCATCTTCTTCTTCCCCTCCCCTCCTCATTTTTCTCCTCCTTTTCTCTCCTTGCCTTCTCCTTTCTCCCCTCCTCGCCTTCTACCTCTTCCTTCTCCCATTCTTTTTCCTCATCCTCGCCTTCTTTTTCCTCCTCCTCCTCACCTTCTTTCTCCCCTCCTCACCTTCTTCTTCCTCTTCCTTCTCCTCCTCATCGTCATCGTCATGAGTTTGATGTCTTTGTATGAACTGACAAGCCAAAGGGCTGCACCGATCTCCAATGTTTGCTTTGGCATAGTTTCCAGAACTGAATGCTTCTTCCTAACACCAAAAGCTTTACAGAAAGTACTGGATGCTTTTTTTTTTGTTTTTGTTTTTCATGGCACCAGCACAAGTGAAGTCACTGAGTATTCGCAAGGCAAGATCCCTCATCTGAGTGGGGTCTACTATTCAGGGATACATAAACATGATAAGACGGGAACAGGTAACCTGCTGAAGAGGTGAATACTATGTCTGAAGAAAACAGATGTGACGGTCATTGTTGGGTTGCTTTGAATCATAAGTCTGTTGGACTAGGGTTGGCCTGGGAATAAATATTACATTATGCTGTCATCATCATCATCATCATCGTTTAACATCCGCCTTCCATGCTAGCATGGGTTGGACTATTTGACTGAGGACTGGTGAAATCAGATGGCTGCACCAGGCTCCAATCTGATCTGGCAGAGTTTCTACAGCTGGATGCCCTTCCTAACGCCAACTACTCTGAGAGTGTAGTCGGTGATTTTTATGTGCCACCGGCACGAGGGCCGGTCAGGTGGTACTGGCACAGCCATTTATATCATTTCTTCTTCATATATATATTGCAATCTTGGTACTGCAATTGAAGCCACAATCATATAACCAGGTGTGCGACATCCTAATTACTGAGTCACATGCCTCCACATTCACTTTTGTAAATGATTATCATCATCATCATTGTTTAATGTCTGTTTTCTATGCTGGCATGGGTTGGGAGTTTTGACAGGAGTTGGCCAGGCAGAAGACTGCACCAAGCTCCTGTGTACGTTTTGGCATAGTTTTTACAGCTGGCTGCTCTTCCTAGTAACAACCACCCAGCAGAGTGGACTGAGTACATTTTATGTGGCACCAGCATAGGTGAGGTCAGTTTTAGCATGGTTTTTATGGCTGGATGCCCTTCAAATGCCAACTGCTGTTCTGTGTAGACTGGATGCTTTCTACGTGGCACCAGCACTGGCAGGATTCATCAAGCCACTTGCAAGACCAAGATCCTTTAAGAGGGAGGGGACATGTCAGCTGGTTAATCTGCCTATGTGACCAAGCGCATTCATTTATGACAGTTCAGGAATATTGTTTTCAGAAAGAGGGAACTGGTGTGTTGCAATGTTCATGTCTTTCCAAAGAATATTAGAAATTGAGTCAAAGATTTATAACCAGGAATCAAATATGGAAAAAAATAGAGAAAAGCATTCCTATTGAAATTCCTTTTAGAAAAGAATTTTTTTTTTCTTTTGACAATTCCTTCTTATTTGGATCTATAAACTAATTTTCATCTACTCATGCCATATTTAATGTACCTAGATGTTGTTGTTGTTGTTGTATTGATGGTGGTTACTGAGTTTGTTTCTTGAAGAATTTATCAAAACTATTACTAAACATCAGTGCATTTAAATTATATTATTTTTATAAGTCTGAAATTCTCCGAATTTAAACATTTTTTTGTTATGTTAAATATTTGCTATGTTATGTTATTCATATATATATATATATATATATCTCAATTAGAAAATGGAGGATAATATGCTGAACCCAACTTGCAGACAGTGTATCCCGTTGAATTCATTAATTTAATTCATAGCTAAAGTGACAAAAAAAGAAAAAACCCAAAGTACAGGTGTTTATGACAAACCATGTCATTTTGCCAACCGGGTTTACATATAGTATAGATACTATCCCTTAGTGGGTTGAACCCTCAACCCCTAACTCTCTCGCATTATATATATATATATATATATATATATATTTTTATATATGTAATATATATATGTATGCATGTACATATATATATATATGTATGTATGTATGCATGTACATATATATATGCATGTATGTATGTGTATATATATATATATATATATATATATATATATATATATAAATATATATATATATATATATATATATATATATACACATATATATATGTACATATGTATATATATACACACATATATGTATGTATGTATGTATATATATACACACACATATATACGTATGTATATATATATATATATACATACATATATATATTGTTGTACTTGGGGATGGTCATATTGCCAGTTTAGCCAATAAAAACACACGCACTGTATATTTGGTGTTAATTTTTTTTTTTTTTTTTTTCAGCTTTATATTACATTAATCTTAATCTTAATCTTATTTCGGCCAGAGTTCTTTCGTCACACTTCTGTGACCTCATCAGTGGTCCTTTGTTTCCTTCTTTCTTATGTGTGTCTCACCTTGCTAACTATCAGCCATTTTGTATTTTGTATTCCTATTGTATGTGTCTACGCATGCGTGTCCTTCAATGTGTCTGTGTCTTTTGTAAGTGCATGTGGGTATGGGGAGTGTCTGTATCACCTATATTCTCTGTTAATACATGTTCGTTTGTATTAGTTTTTATTTATTTATATGTTCATGTGTGTGTGTGTGTGTGTTTTTTTTTTTTTTTTTTTTATGTGTTTAATTAAATTTTGTTAACGTATGTAGTATTTAATTCCATTTGTTTATCTATGTATTGTATTATACTTTGTTCCTATTATTGGTTTATGGGTAACATGTTGTCACATGCTGTGGTTTGTTAGTGGCGTATGTTAGTGTTCCATTCTAGTTTCCTATTCAGGCTAGGTTTCCCTTCTATTATGTGTGTAGCTTCAGTAATTTGTCTAAGTGCTGCATCACTGCCATGTGTAGATAAGATTTTAATTTCTATGTTGTTGATTGAGCCTCTATGTTCTTGCTCAGCGTGCTGGTACAGAACTGATGAGTTCTTCCCTTCCTTAAGTTCCCTCCAATGTTCGTTTGCCCGCTCCCCTATACTCCTTGCTGTTTCGCCTACATATGGCGTTGTCTTATTTCTGCATCGTCCCTCTGTACATCTTATACTATAGACCACATTTCTGGTTTTGCAGTTCGTTTCACAAACGAACTGCAACACCAGAAATGTGGTCTATAGTATAAGATGTACAGAGGGACGATGCAGAAATAAGACAACGCCATATGTAGGCGAAACAGCAAGGAGTATAGGGGAGCGGGCAAACGAACATTGGAGGGAACTTAAGGAAGGGAAGAACTCATCAGTTCTGTACCAGCACGCTGAGCAAGAACATAGAGGCTCAATCAACAACATAGAAATTAAAATCTTATCTACACATGGCAGTGATGCAGCACTTAGACAAATTACTGAAGCTACACACATAATAGAAGGGAAACCTAGCCTGAATAGGAAACTAGAATGGAACACTAACATACGCCACTAACAAACCACAGCATGTGACAACATGTTACCCATAAACCAATAATAGGAACAAAGTATAATACAATACATAGATAAACAAATGGAATTAAATACTACATACGTTAACAAAATTTAATTAAACACATAAAAATTTAAAAAAATTAAAAAACACACACACACACACACATGAACATATAAATAAATAAAAACTAATACAAACGAACACGTATTAACAGAGAATATAGGTGATACAGACACTCCCCATACACACATGCACTTACAAAAGACACAGACACATTGAAGGACACGCATGCGTAGACACATACAATAGGAATACAAAATACAAAATGGCTGATAGTTAGCAAGGTGAGACACACATAAGAAAGAAGGAAACAAAGGACCACTGATGAGGTCACAGAAGTGTGACGAAAGAACTCTGGCCGAAATAAGATTAAGATTAAGATTAATGTAATATAAAGCTGAAAAAAAAAAAAAAAAAATTAACACCAAATATACAGTGCGTGTGTTTTTATTGGCTAAACTGGCAATATGACCATCCCCAAGTACAACAACATCTGTTTCAACACGCGATTTCACATAAAAAATCTTGCAAAACAAATACATATATATACATACATATATATGTAAAAACAAATAGTAAATGAGTATATGCATATATACGTACAGGTATGTGCATACCGACATCCACCTGTATGTATAGGTGCATATCTGGGTACAGGACATTGCAAACAAAACGTAGACGAGAAAACACACAAGCCACATAGAGAACATTCTACTTCATCAGCTACTCCCGTTTTAACACCGGCGTTTCGAAGAGCTGGGCAGGACGCATCGTTAAAACGGCTCTTCCCATGGACTGCAAATTAAATTTGTATACACAAATTAAATCTTGCCATGGAGGAATGTAGTGGCGGACAAAAAACAAGACAGGAAAACAAACAGAAAAGGCTTTACGGCCAGACGAGAAAAATTATGTGTGTATGAACACTGTGAGGCACGAACTTGAAAGTAGGGATGAAGTAGTTCGCGTGTTTGCTCAGCGATAGCCAAGGAAGAAAAGGATTATTGACCGGAAGCATGTGACCATGCCGGTGTAAGGGGAAGAGAGAGAGTGGTAGAGGGAGAAACAAAGGGAGGAAGTAGAAGAATAGGTGAGCAACGAGAGGAAAAGAGAAAGAGAGGAAGTACGAGGGGGAAAAAGAGATATGTAGTAGTAACAGAGGAAGAACGAGAGGGGTAAAGCGAGATACGTAGTAGTAAAGAGGAAGAACGAGAGGGGGAAAAATGATAGAGGAAGAGAAAGAGAAAGAGATAGAGTAGCGTCGGAAAATATGAAGTTATGAAAACTACTTACAAATTGGAGACGCTGTGTTCAGTCATGTAAAAACAAATAGTAAATGAGTATATGCATATATACGTACAGGTATGTGCATACCGACATCCACCTGTATGTATAGGTGCATATCTGGGTACAGGACATTGCAAATGTATATATATATATGTATGTGTATGTATATATATGCATATATATGTGTGTGTGTATGTGTATGTATATATGTATATATGTGTGTGTGTATGTGTATATATATATATATATATATATATATATATATATATATATATATATATTCCAGACTACCTAATTATATGTGTGTATGGGTGTGTGTGTTCTGTGTATATGTGTGTGTATGTGTATGTATGTATTCATATATTTATGTGTTTATGTGTATTCTAGATTACCAAGTATAATTATATATCATCTATCTGATTCTCTCATGAGATATTGAATCTATTTAAATTTTCTTTTTTTACCTTATTAGAAACCAAATTTGCTGTCATAGCAACAATATCTTTTTTCCCCTCAGTTAGACATACACTTTTTTATCAGTCTACAGTTTCATGAAGACTAAACCTTGCCATTCTTAAACGTTATCAATGACAACGACAATTCTTTTTTTATACAAGCACTTTTATCTGAATCTCCAACAAAACTTCATTTTGTTATATATCTGGTGCTTTAAATAACATTTAAATATGTCACTAGTTTATCTCCTTTTAACCATTTCGATAACAATCCACCTGAGGCTACCCATGCTTCTGTGAAACCTTCTACCAAAATTTCATGTTAATTTATGTTCCAAAATTAAGTGAAATAAAGGCAATGTATTTCAATAGAAATTTGGTAAGATGAATGTTAAAGTGATCCAAATTAAAATGTTCTATCAAAAGTTTATGTTGATTTATGTTCCAAATACCAGCTTAATGATCCTTTATACTGGAGGCACAAGGCCTCAAATTTGTGGGGAGAGGACTAGTTGCTTACATCGACCCCAGTGTTTCACTGGTACTTAATTTATCGAACTCGAAAGGATGAAAGGCAAAGTCGACCTTGGCGGAATTTGAACTCAGAATGTAGCAATGGGCAAAATACCATTAAGCATTTCATCCAGCATGCTGACAATTCTGCCAGCTCACTGCCTTAAACACCAGCTTAAAAATGATAAAATTATTTTAATAAATTCTTCATTATTATCAAAGTTAAGTGAAATAATGGCAGCACATTTCAATAGAAATTTAGTAAGAAAAGGCTTAAAGTGATCTAAATTAAAATCTTCCATTACAATTTTATGCTAACTCATTTTAAAAACACTATCTTAATAAACAAAATTATTTTACTAAATTCTTCATTTTTAAACTTAAGTGAAACAAGGTTAGTGTATTTCAATGGAAATATGATAACAAAAAGGGTTAAATATTTCTCTTCAGTAATGGAGATATAAGAATTTTTCATTGCAATCATCTTACTTTCAATTTGTGTATTCTTGTTCATTTTTTGATAGTTTTTATTTATATTTTTTATTATTATTCCTTCATCTTATAGTTCTCTCTTAACTCATCTTGTTTCATATCTGTTAGTCTTAGTTTTTTTTTTTTATTTGTTCATGCAAAAATATACTTTTTTATTCTTTTATTTGTTTCTGTTATTGGACTGTGACCATGCTGGGGCACTGCCTTGAAGGGTTTTAATCAAACGAATTGACCCCAGTATGTATGCTTTTGTTTTTTAAGTCTTGTTCTTATTGTAGTGGTCTTTTTTCACTGAACTGCCTAATTATAGGGATGTAAACAAACCGACACTGATTGTCAAGCAGTGAGGAAACAAATATAAAGATGCACACACACACACACACGCACACACACACGCACACAGACACACACACACACTCACTCCCTCACTCATCCATACATATATCTATTTATACCTGTATGTATGTATGTATGTATGTGTGACAGGCTTCCACAGAGTCTCCATTTTCCAAAACCACTGTCAAGGTATTGGTAGGCCTAGGGCTATAATATTAAATATTAAACTAATAAATTTGTCATATTCCTTCCTAACCTTTCATATATGTATCTTATTTGTCGTCTCTGATTTTTTCTTTCTAAAGTATTTGTCAGTCAGTGTTTGGCTTTATCTTGTTTTACCTGTTTCTTTATCATTATAATACTGGTATTTTACAGTTAATGTTCTAAAGGTGTACTTCAGCAGATAGCACTTTTGAATGAAGTCACTATGCAGGTGGGACTGTCACTTATATGTGAGTTTCTATCATCACAGCAGAGTCTACTCTGCCAACATGACCAAAACAAAACTTTCCATGCACAAATCCTTCATTTCACATTATCAACAGATGTCTCCATGCACTCCATACTGGTCTTTAACAATTTCTCTGTGTACATTACAATGGCACTATTTTTCAAACTTGAAAGATATGTGGCAGGTACTGGTATCACGCAAATGGCACCCATGTAGGTAGCACATAAAAGCACCCCTTACACTCTTGGAGTGGATGGTGTTAGGAAGGGCATCCAGCCATAGAAAGCATGCCAAATCAGACTGGAGTCTGGTGCAGCCTTCCAGCTTGCCAGCCCTGGTCAAACCGTCCAACCCAGACCAGTGTGGATAATGGACGTTAAAGGATGACGATTATGATGACCTCAGACCATTTTATCCACTGAATCTGGGTTCCATGTGGCATAGAATTACATCATCATCATCATCATCATCATCACTGTCGTCGTTGTCGTCATCGTCCATCACCCCCCGCCCATCATTATCATCATCAGCATCATCATTGTTGTTCTTATCATTGTCGTTGTCATCACTGTCACTGCAGCTGACAACATCACCACTACCAAAGCCAACACCTTTACGACCACCAAAGCCATAATCACTTTCACCACCACAACCAACACCACCACAACTACCATCAACATCATCACAACCACAACCACTAACACCACCACAACCAACACTACCACCACCACCACCACCACCAACACCACCACTAACACCACAACCACAGCTACTGCCACAACCACTTTCATCACCATCATTATTATTGTCTTTATTTTAAGGTATATCATTTTCATGTTGGATTAATTAGGACATGTCTCTATCATGTCATATTACAAATCATTTTGATGTATTTCATCTGTGAATCCTGACATCCAAGGTTCTAACCTCAGGTCTTTCTTAAACGATCACATTCAAAGCAGTATGTCTATTGAACTCAATAACAATTTGTTTTTTTTCACTAATGACAACAGTAATAGCAACTCAGCTTTGGTAGACTCAATACTATTGAGGAATGGAAAAAAATTCTGGAAGGAAATTATCAGGTTGCATTATCACTTTTTCATTATTTTCATTATTGCTTATATGTCAAAGAATATTGACTCTTTGTACTTACACATACACATACACGCATACATGCTCTCTCTCTTTCTCATACACACGCACGCTCTCACACATACATACACACATGCTCTCTCTTTCTCTCTTATGCACACTCTCACACATACACACACACACACAAACATACAAACACACATACACACATACACTCTCTCTCATAAACACACACACGCATACACACACACACACATACTATGCATCTATTGAAATGATAGACAAAACCTTTACTAATCAAAAATTTTCTGCATCTTTTATAATGGAATAGTAAACGGGCTGTTGTAGCATTCATGCCTTTATCGAAAGATAAACATAAGATAGTTTGAAACTGAAAATCAAAGCTTTCTCTGAGACCCACCACAGTATTATAAACATGATTATAATTTGGTAAGTGCCAAAGCACAAAACTTCCAGCCCTCGAATCATTCTGTAACTTGTGCCAATTAACAAATAATTCTTTTTTAATTTTAGCACAAGGCCAGCAATTTTTGAAGGCAGTAGGAAATCAATGACATTGAACCCAGTGTTGATTGATACTTACTTTATCAACCCTAAAAGGATGGAAAGTAAAGTTGACCTCGGTGCCATTTAATCTCAGAGCATAAAGACACAGAAGAAACTGTCACTTTACATTCTGTCCAGCATGGTAACAAATCTGTCAGCACACTGCCTTTTCCATCATCATCATCATCATCATCATCATCATGTTTATCATCATCATCATCATCATGTTTATCATCATCATCATCATCGTCGTCGTCGTCGTTGTTGTCATCATCATCATGTTTAATATTTTCTTTCCATGCTGGCATGGGTCGGACGGTTTGACAGGAGCTAGCCAGGCAGAAGCCCGCACCATACTTCTGTGTCTTTTTTGGCATAAGGGTACATATATTCTCTGTTTGCATCAGAAAATCTACTTTATAATTACTTCATTTAAGCTAATTAATCACCTTATACATAGAAATTATGAACATGTCATTTACTTACAATTCTGAAACCAATGGAAGCTGCTGGCTAAATCCTCGTTTGCCATTCAACCAGTAAGTTTGCATTAAACCTTTACCCTGAAAGGATATCAAAAAAAAAAAAAAATTAGAGATGGTATTTAACAAATCTTGATCTATTCTTTATAAATTATCCTTAATTAACATACCACAGAGGGCAGGGTTGAGTTGAAAGGTATTATTTACATAAACAGGGTAAATAGATAAGTACAGGAACCAGTGTATAGATAAATAGAGTAACTGTTGTTGTCTTTTAGTGCCAGGAAGTCAGTCCTGATCCAAACAGACCTATAATCAGATATTCTGTGACCATTACATCTTATAAGCAGACAATGTATCTAGAACTATATTAATCAATGCATTCTTTAATTTTTCAAAGACAAATAAGTGTGATTTGAAGGAAGTTTGGCTGTTATTTCTAGACAGGTTGAGTGACTATGTGGAAGCTTGTACTTTGAGTACAATAACAATGTAATTGTTATTGTTGTTATTGTTGTTGTTGATGTTGTTATTGTTATATAGCCCTAGGTCAGCTCAGATGAACTTGATTTATAATCAAAGGTGTTCCACTCATGACCTTCCTTTCTTTTTCGTATGAGCAAGAGACCCAGGACTATGATATTTTTTAAGGCTGTAGGATACGGTTTGAGGGAAATTTGGATGTTATTGCTACATGATCAAGCAACCACATAGAAACATTTTAAAAGATGCAGAATTTTTATACCTGAATTGCTATAGAAATACTGGTATAAAACAGAAATACATTGATATAAAACAGAAATAAATTGATATAAAACAGAAATATAGGTATTAAACAAAAACATACTGGTATAAAACAGAACTGAACTGGCATGAAATAGAAATGCGCTAGCATAAAACAAATATATTAACATAGAAGAGAAATGATTGGCAAAATAGAAATACATTGACATAAAACAGAAATGACCAACATAAAGCAGAAATGAATTGAGATAAAACAATTGAACTCATGAAATATAAACAGCTTACATTATTTACATTATTTACATTTGACGGATATTTGTCCTCATCTTGTTTGTTGTTAACACTACGTTTCGGCTGATATACCCTCCAGCCTTCATCAGGTGTCTTGGAGAAATTTCGAACTTCGGTTCTCATCCTAAAGTATTTTTCGATGTTGTTGTTGTTGTTGTTGTTATTATTATTATTATTATTATTATTATTATTATTATTATTATTATTATTATTATTATTATTATTCAGGTCACTGCTTGGAATCGAACTTGGAATCTTGGGGTTAGTAGCTCGTGCTCTTAACCACTACGCTATATACCCGTTGAATGAAACAAAAACAGGCAGAACATGCTTTGACATACACACATTTACCATTCTCACCCTGTTAGTTTGCTCAATAAACGGCTTGCCAAGAAACATTAACCCTTTTGTTACCATATTTCTGTTACAATTTTCTGTGTTTCTTTCAATTAATTTTAAATACAACCAAAGATTTAGTAAAATAACTTTGTTATCAATAGCTAGTGCTAGGAACACAAATAGTGACTAAGGTTTGGTGGAAGATTTTAATTCAAAACTTTTGAAAACAAGACATTTGTACTCAGAGCCAGAGGCCGTCTCAGGAGGGTTGGTATCAAAAGGGTTAAGTAGAAATAAACTAATATGAAACACCAAGAAAATAATATCAAGCATTGACTAGCTGATATAAAACTGAAAACAATTATATGGATGAGAATCTAAGGGGAAATATAAATCTAACTGATATGATCTCATAAAAGACAGAAATCAAATGACAAAACAGAATAGAAAATATCTACGAAAACTGTTTGAAATTCACATAAAATTAAAATTGACCTGAAAGACAGATAAACTCATTAAAAACAGAAATAAAGTGAATGAAACAAAAACAGGCAGAACATGCTTTGACATATACACATTCACCATTCTCACCCTGTTAGTTTGCTCAATAAAAATGTAAAACAGTTACCATGGTAACAGCAAAAGAAGAAACAGTTTCAGGCCATGTCATTAACAGCAATTAATAGTTATTATTTCTTATAATGAGAGCAATTGTAATGAGCTGTAGCAGCAAATAACTGATTATAGAATTGGGCAAGTGATTCAAAATGTCACAAACAAAAACAATATTTTGATGGAATTTATCTCATTTATTTCTTTGCTTTTCTTAAATGTTATTTAATGTATCAAGTAGAAGTTGCCATGTTGCTGGACAAAGCTTTTAGCATTTATAAAAAGATTATTACTTGACATAGTTTTTTTTACATCTGCTGTGTAATATAATATAATGAAGTATTTGAACTACTATCTAAGACTCCAAGTAGTTAACTGGTCATATCACAGTGAAAAGATTCGTCTTCACCCAATCATCATCATCATCATCATTTGAACTGACTCTCTGTTCATTATGATGACGAGAGTGCCAATTGATCTGATCAACGGAACAGCCTGCTCGTGGAATTAAGGTGCAAGTGACTGAACATTCCACAGACAGACATACCCTTAACATAGTTCCCAGAGAGATTCAATGTGACACAGAATGTGACAAGGTTGGGCTACAAACCTAATTAGTACTTAAATGAATGTCTGCTTGTGAAACCTAGATTCTGTAAGTACTTCCATGTTGAAGATAGTGGACTGACTGAGTTGTGAGAGCACTAGACCAGTGCTCCGCAACCCTTTTTTCACTTATGGTACACTTATATACTTTTCACTTTTCAGCAGCACACCTGAACTAAAAATATAACTTAAAATATAGGGAAAAATATTATATTCAGATTACATTGCAGCAGACTTAGCATCGTCTTATTGTACACCAGTGTGCCATGGTATACTGGTTGCAGAGCACGTCACTAGACGAAATGCCTTGTAACAATTATAGTTGTAGCCACTTATGTTTTGAATTAAAATCCTACCATTTTGTTTCATTTTTGTGACAGTATATTTCTGTTTCATGTCAGTATATTTCTGTTTTACATAAGTCTTTTTGCTATCTTACATAATTTCATTCCCATTTCATGCCAGTTCATTTCTTCATTTAAGTCTTGTTCTAAGTTTATTGGTATTATTCTTGTTTGCTGTTAATTCATTTTGTTTGATATTTTATTATTTTGGACTAGAGTATCTGAGTTGTCAGTTATGACTGGGTATTTTACTAAACTTGGTGAAGATTACAACATTTTGGTTTGTATGTATGAATATTCAATTTTTCCAACTGGTGGTATTGTTGAAAAATGTACATGAAAGTTACTAATGAGGCTATGAGAATGTAAATACAAATGCCAAAATAACAGGAAAATAAGAAAATTATATTTATCACTCCTCAAATATTATACAGGTTTGATTACTTTTAATAGGTACAAAACATTGTAGTCAATATGTTGTCATTCTACATTATGTTAATTTCTACAATAAATGTTTTGGCTAATTTCACAAATGTTGTAAATGTATGTGTATTCAAAACTACCAGAATATATATATATTTACACATGGAAACATAATTTTACAAACAGGTTAGATACATTTTTCTAAGAGTTTTCAAGGAACAGCAGGTTCATTTTATGCTGTGCATTTTTACAACATATTTGACATATTCTATCCAAAGCTACAAATGTACTTGATAAAGTATTCACCACATGCTAGCATGGAAAATAGACATTGAATTATGATGCTGACTGCAAAAGTTTCTAAAGAACTATATTTCTTGTATAGGCATGAAGAGGCACCAACACCACTTGGCCTTCTGAATTTTCAATCTGTAATTTCATGCTAATTCTGTTTATTTTTTTTTTATGCTCTGCTTAAATCAAGAAATAAATGCGTGCAGTGTAAGAAAAGAGTAAAGGTAAATACATGATAACTATCAGTAATTTGAATATAAAATGTAATAGTGTAATATAGTGGAATATATGAAGCAGAATAGTTAACAGTGGAATAAGTATAAATACAAATACATGCAATACATATTGATGACACATAGTATGTTATGTATGAGTTAATTAGATTTATTATTGAGAAAAAGGAGAAAAATGAACAGAATGAACTTTCTAAAACAAAAAACTAAACAGAACAACTGCAGCCTATGTCAAATAAATTAGAGCTCATGCTGGGTGATTTAGAAAGTAAATCATATAAAGTGGAACAAATTCAACAGCATCTAATGGTTAAGCATTACTCAGAAAAAAAGTATATATACAAATATATGTGTATTATATATATTCTTCTCTACTCTAGGCACAAGGCACGAAATTTTTGGGGAGGGAGCCAATTGATTAGATTGACCACAGTACGCAACTGGTACTTGACCCTGAAAGGTTGAAAGGCAAAGTCGACCTCAGCGGAATTTGAACTCAGAACATAAAGACAGATGAAATACCGCTAAGCATTTCATCTAGCATGCTAATGTTTCTGCCAGCTCACCACCTTGTGTAACATATACAGGGGTTGGGCAAAATAATGGAAACACCTTCAAATTTCAAACAAATTTATTTTAATATGGGGTAGGACCGCTTTTGGCAGTAATTACATCTTGAATTCTATGAAGTATGGACTTGTACAAAGTTTGAATTGTTCCCAAAAGAATTTTTGTCCATTCTTCAGCTAAAACAGTCTCCAGTTCTTGTAGTGATGATGGTGGAGGATATCGACTCCTTACTTGTTTTTTTAAAATGCACCGTAAATGTTCAATAATATTGAGATCTGGGGACTGTGGTGGCCAGATAAGATGTTCAACTTCACTAGAAAGTTCCTTGTGCCTTTCAGTAACAACTTTAGCTGTGTGAATTGGTGCATTATCATCCTGAAAGATTGTATTTCTCTCTGGAAACAGTTCTGCAACCATAGGATGAATTTGATCAGATAAAATGCTTAAATAGTCTTGACTATTAATTCTGCCATGAAGGGAAAACATTGAGCTGACAGATTTCCAAGATATAGCCCCCCTTCCCCAGATCATCACAGATCCTCCTCCATGTTTAACAATTGGAAGAAGGCAGTCAGGGTCAAATGCTTCTTTTGGCTGTTTCCACACGTATACTCGACCGGTGGTTGGAAATATGGTAAAGGATGACTCATCCAAGAAAATAGCATTCTTCCACTGCTCTAGGGACTAATTCGGTTGGTTTTTACTTCACTCTAAATGCTTTGCAACATTTGTTTTATGAAAGTAGTGGTTTGCTGATTGCAATCCAGCTTTGTGCAGTTCCCAGCAAACATTTTTCATGTAAACTGGGTTCTTGAGGTGGTCATTAAGCTCTGCAGTAATTTTGTGAGCTGTACTTTTGTGATTCTTTCTAACAATTCGCGTAAGAGTCCGACGGTCCCTATCTGAAAGTTTTGGTTTTCTTCCGGAGTTTTGTTTTGATGAGGAGGTTTTTCCCTCTTTCTCAAAGGCTGTCATTATTTTTGAGATATACCAAATATTTCAGCTGTTTTCATTACACTAGCACCTGCCATATGAGCACCAACAATTTGACCTCTTTGAAAGTCCAATAGATCTGTCATTTTAATGAATTTTAATTACCTTTTCTTATGATATATGAAAAGAAACAGCAATTTTAGCAAAACATATTAAGCAACTTATAATAAATCAAAAAACATAAAAATAAACAAGCTTTTGATGGTTATATAGCTATTTCAAAATTATGATGCTACGATGTTAAGTGTTTCCATTATTTTGTCCAGCCCCTGTATACTGATATGTTTCTGTTTTATGTGAATTCATTTCTGGTTTATTCCAATTCAATTCTTTTTTCATATTAGTCTATTCTCGTTTTATCTTTATCAAATATATTCTTGTTTTATGTCAATATATTTTTATATAATATTTTTCTATTAGATATATTTCTGTTTTAAGTAATTTCATTTCTGTTTTATATTTTATAACCAATCTTGTTTGGTTTCATGTCAGTTCAATATATTTTCTCTTTTTGCTTTCTTTTTGCTTCACAGCTATACCATGCTAGTGCATTCACTCAGTTGTTTATGAAATTTCACTTACCTTAATCATTGTTTTGCCTCGGCTAGAAATAATATAGTCAGCTGAGTTGTCAAGCAAGGAATTCTTCGTTGACTCTGTAATGTGAACTCTCATTCCTGAAAATGGACATCAACAAATATATTTTATTTATGTCAATGTATTTGCAAACATGTAAATTCAAGTGTGTGTGTGTATGTGTGCGTGTGTGTGTGTGTGTGTGTGTGCGTTTGAGTGCATATATATATATATATGTATGTATATATATATATGTATGTATGTATGTATGTATGTATATATGTATGTACCTATTCTATTGGTCTCTTTTGCTGAACCACTAAGTAACAGGGAATTAAACACACCAGTTGTCAAGCAGTGGTGGGAGACAAACAACACACACACAGACACAGACACACACACACACAGGCACATACACACACACACATATACAACAAGTAGAAAGATAAATTTTAATCAATTTGTAGATACTGAACAGTATATATACAAAGGATAAAATCCTTTTTTTCTTCACCAACAAAAACATTTGCCAGCAGCCAGCCATGAGGATCGAACTAACACCCCCTCCAATATCCAGTTGGAATGCTCTACCATTTAAGCTAAGCTACATACGATGCACTTCTTTCAGTTTTCTTCTACCAAATTCACTCATGAGTTTGTTAAAAATCCTTAAAATGTTGGATTATTATAACGCCCACTTCAATATACAGTATACTTAGTAAAGCCAGTAAAGACATGACTATCTCTGACCGCCAACTATGTACTCCACTACTTCATGTACTTCTCTTTACTTATAGTGACTAGGTTATGCCATTTGTCATGTGGGAAGAGTGTACCATTATTACCAATTCCTTAAAACATCTCCCCTTTTAAGATTTTCTTAGGAAGTATCATTTTATTTAACAATAATTTTTTTATTCACCCCCACCTTTTTTTGAGTTTTTTTTCCTTTACAATCTAATATTTTTCGTGCTTGGTATCTAGTTCAGGAACTCTGTACATTTTCTTTTCTTTTCACTTGTGCACCTGGGTTCAATGAAACACATCATACAACCATTCCATCGGTTCCTTCATCTTCTTTGGTCTGCTTTCCATGAATCTCTTTTTTAGTTGGTTCCTGTGTCTCTTTTGTATGTCTTTTCTACTTTTTATCCAGCACAGTATTGTCCCTATGCATTTGGTAATTATGCTACTTTCCCAACTCTCTTTTTTCCATTCTTATATACCCTCATAAACACCTTTTCACCAACTTTAAAGAATCTTGCTATGTCTTCCCCAGGTACTTTTTCTTTTCTTGCCAGGTAGCAATTTATCAAAGGCTGATTTTACTTCCCTTGCAAACATCAGCTCTGCTGGTGATCTCCCTGCTGGTGTTTTCAGATTTGGTGTCATACAGTACACTCTTAAAAATTGTTGTAGAGCTACCTCATCCATGACTTCCTTATTCAATATTCTTAGGGCTCTTTTGAAAGTATTGACAAAATGTTCTGCCTGTCCATTATATCTGGGATGGAATGGCACCATAGTTATATGTTCTACCACAAATATTTCACAAAATTTTTTAAATTTGCTAGACACAAATTGTGTTCCATTGT
The DNA here is from genome assembly GCF_046866305.1 of Octopus bimaculoides. Lineage (NCBI taxonomy): Eukaryota > Metazoa > Mollusca > Cephalopoda > Octopoda > Octopodidae > Octopus > Octopus bimaculoides. The sequence continues at coordinate 20,917,762 of NC_142944.1, read as the reverse complement.
CAGACACTATCTTGTCTGAGATGCCAAATCTTGCAAACAATCCGTGTAAAAATTTATAACAGTTGAGGAGATTGGCTTTTTTACACTTACAAATTTCAGGCCATTTTGAGAAACTATCAACTACCACTAAGTAGTAAGAACCATTTAAAGGACCAATGATATCAATGTGTAGTTTCGACTACTGAACATCTACTTTTGAATAATGTTTGCTTTTTATTGTGGGCAATTTTTTATTTCGTTTTGGCTTACATACACATGTTCCACTCTTTTTTACTGCAATTTTTGCTTAAATCCCTCAGCTACATTCGAACCTTCAACTGAACCAACTATATTTCCACGAATAGTTCCATCCATTCTGTGCCCAATAAATTAAGTGAACTTTTTAACACATATATCTTTGCCTCTCTTGTTTGACCTCAAAATGTTACATTACATACGAATTCACCAAAAAAATATAACCTTTTTCCCGTAATGCCATGTGTTATCTTGTTCAATTTTTTATTGGACTCCTATATGCTAGAAATAGATGCCAAATCACCTAACCACGAAGAGTATGTTCTCAAGAAAAAAATTTCAGCAAGATGCCAGACTGTAAAAATGAGCAAGACAAATGAAAATATACAAAATAAAAAACGTTCTTGAGAACATACTCTTCGTGGTTAGGTGATTTGGCATCTATTTCTTGCATATAGGAGTTCACTTTTGGTGGTCATTCCTCTTAATTTTGTATGTAATATAATTTTAATCTTCAGATTTTTTTTTAAATGTTAGGCCACTGGTTTTAATTGATTAATATCAATTTCTACCTTCATTATTAAATTTTATATATATATATATATATATATATATATATATATATATAAACTTTCTCTCAGAACTATATCACATTATATATGTGTGTGTCTGTGTGCATATGTGTGTATGTATGTATGTGTGTGTGTGTGTGTGTATATATATATATAAACTTTCTCTCAGAACTGTATCACATTATATATATGTGTGTGTATGCGTGCGTGTATGTGTGTATGTATGTATGTATGTATGCATGTATGTGTGTGTGTGTGTGTGTGTGTGTGTGTGTGTGTGTGTGTGTGTGTGTGTGTGTGTGTGCGTGTGTGTAAATCATCATCATCATTCTAGGAATGAATCTTTCCTTTTATTTTTGCTTCCAATTCTAAAACATGTTCAGAAAGTGAATAGATTTTTTTGAATCAAACATTGTTGATGAAACAAAATTGCTTGAAGATATCTTTTGAATTTGATCAAATCTATTGCTAATATGATAGTATTGCCAATATGTACATGTACAACTGATCCTTTTGATCCTGATGCTTATATTGAAGAATTTCTTAATCCTAAACCAAATTTAGGCTACAGGTTCAAGAGAAAGATAGCAGAATTCATAATCAAAAAGGCTGTAACAACTACAGAAGGAAATAATATTTGTAAAAGAGCACATCAATTTTTACTCTGTTTTAATTAAAAACTCGAATTACATTTACTATAAAACTTTATTATACTGAAGAATATCAAATGATTTTCTGTAGAAAATACTTTGAGACATTTAAAAGAGCCATTTTTTCCTGTCTTAGAAGTAATGCATTTAAATGAAGAAGAAATTGCTTCAATTGAAATTCAATTTAATAGCATCCATTTAGTTAAATGGACAAATTTGTCTAACACTGATGCACTCTGGTTAGAAGTTTTGGATTAGAAAGCTACCAGTGGTGGAAATCCTTTTAGAGACGTTGCAAAATTTGCCATTAACCTATTAATATTGCCAAATTCAAATGCCGAGGTCGAACAGTTTTTCAGCAGCATGAGTAGAATCAAATCAAAACTGAAAAACAATATGCAGCTTCCTTTGCTTGGATCAATACTTTCTGTTACATACGGCCTAAAAAAATATGGAAAATGTCGCAAAATCTTCAACATTCCAAAAACTATATTCAACAAGATTGGGACTTTGGATGTATACAAAAGTCAAGACCCAGAGTCTGCAGTTGAACAAATCAGTGAAATTGAAGAAATTATTTCTCACTGCTGAATGTAATTAAAGAATGAAAATAAATAGGTAAATAAAAATGAATCTTTTACAATATAATTGGACTATTTCTAGGGAGCCTTCTAAGCATTTCAGAGCATCACTTTCTCATGTGCTCTTATTATATATTACTCTTGCACATTGGCATGTCAAACATTGCTAGGAATAACAGTCAAAACATTAAAATATACATGAATGAAGTTAACATTAAAACATTCATGAGCAAATTAAATATTTAAAAGCTACAAACAAGCAAACCAACGAGAGTTGCTAGAAATGACAGTCAAAACATTGTTTAATACACACAATTATTAGTTAAAAATTTCAAGAATGCAAGTTTGCAATACACTCTAGGATTTTATTAAAAAAAACTGGCTAGCACTGTGCTGTCAAAAACAACAGCTAATTGCAGTATTTTATATAAATATGGATGATAAATTAATACACTTGTCAATGTCCACACACATTCACATACTTCCCTTGTACACACATACGCACATATACTCATACAGAGTTGAAACGCAGTTTGATTTTTCTTTTCAGCATTGAATGTTCACCATCTCACCAGTTTTCCATCACCCTTTCCTTCCTTATTTATCTATCACCCTTCTTTTCTCATTCATATGTTGTGACAGAAAAAAGCACAAGAATATTATTATAGTTGAAGATTATCTTTCTTGTATCTTCCTCTTCTCCTTGTGCACATGCACGGCATCTTTCGTTACAATAGAAACAGAGTTTTTTGCCATGGTGATGTGTAAAACACTTGCTTCTGATTGGCTAAAATACCCAAATTTTGAAAATTTTAAAGGCTATTAATTTTTTAATTATGGATTTGTAGGGAAAATGAATTTCATTTTCATAATCAGTATACAAAACTTAATCCGTATACCAAATTTGAAAACAAATGGAACAACATTGTAAGCAGTGATGAAAACCACAAAGATCCCAGTGTTTTACTCCAATTCATATTGCCTTTATTTTCATAAAAAAAGTAGATAAATGAAAATAAAAATAAAAATAATAAAAGAAATGATAAAAACTTTTTAAAATTTTGTTGGCTGACTTATTAGAATTATCTCCCCTGGTTGTTGTTTTTCCCTTTTTTAAAAAATAAACTTCAAACATTCTCTCTCCTGATGGATTGCCTTCTAATTTTCTTGCATAAATTCATTTGATCCTAGTTTCTCAACTCATTATGTCACATATGTGAGATCCTACTCTGAGTGAATTTAGAATGTCAAGATGCCTGAAGTACTTTTTTTCTTTGCCATGTTGGGACAACTGAATTCTTACTACAAAAATGTCTTACCTTGTCCTGTAGATTCCATGCGTGAAGCTGTGTTGACAGTGTCTCCAAATAAACAATATCTCGGCATTCTGATACCAATGATTCCTTCAAAGAATCAAAGCATATTAAATTAAATGTATATTAATGAAGTATACTTTGATTATGCATATTTTAAAAGATTTATTATGCATCTTTTCCTCTCTTCTTCATAGAAATATCAAATGAAATTGAACTGATATAAAGAAATTACAAATAATAATAATTTCAGGACTAATGCCTATAATAGAAAGGATTGTTGTTGTTGTTATTATTATTATTATTATTATTATTATTATTATTATTATTATTATTATTATTATTATTATTATTATTATTATTATCATTAATATTATTATTATTGGTTGAACGATATTTCAACAGTAAGTCTGTCTTTGTCAAGTTCAAAATAAGAAGTGATATAAATTCAAAATTATAGAAATCTAAATTTAAAGTATGAACGAGAGCAACCAGTGTCCACATGCTGATGGAATGACATCATCAGTCTTTAAGTTTCAATCTTCTTCACTTTCATTTCTTAGAATGCATGAGGATAAATATGTTTGCGGGTTATTAACATCACACCCTGGAGGAATGAATAAAATGACAGGAGAATATCATCAAATTTATACAAAACTGTTTGATTAAATATTCTTTTTCCTTTTGTCTTTTTTCTTTCCTCATTTTTCCTGTCTTTTTTTCTGTCTTTTTCTTTTCGCCTGTTATAAAATTGAAACTTAAAGACAAATGATATCATTCCATCAATGTGTGGATGCTGGTTGCTCTTGTTCATACTTTAAATTAAATTTCTATAATTTTGAATTTTTATCACTTCTTATTTTGAGCTTGACAAAGACATACATACTGTTGAAATATCGTTCAACCAATAAAATATCTATTACAGTTGAATCACTCTCTTCATCTTGACTGTTTACCTTTGTGAAGAGTTACGTCAATCCTTTTAAAAATATTATTATTATTATTATTATTATTATTATTATTATTATTATTATTATTATTATTGTTATTATTTTATCTCTTTATCACAGGTTTTGTTGGAACTTCTGGAGTCTTGCATGCATAGTGGGCTTACTACCTGCAGCCTATGATAACATGCTATTTGTTCTTTTCAGCTATCTCATACTTTCCAGATTATTCTGGCCATGCCAAGGAGGCAAACCTTTTATAACAATTTCACTGGTCACTCTATTCCAATTTCCTTTATATTCTTCTCGGTGCCTTCTAATACTGTTCCCAAGGACCCAACAATAATTGGCACTATCTTCGGTATTTCGTACTTAAGTGGGTTGTATATATCTATCTTTCCATCTTCCTTCTTGACTATTCGTGGGTCGAAGGGGCATGCAACATCAACTATATAGCATATGTGATGCACCTTGTCCATCACCACTAGATCCAGTTTGTTATGCTCTTGCACCTGATCTGTTTGGATTGGGAAATCCCAGAGGATTTTGCTGGTCTCTGACACTTACACTCTCTGCAGTTTGTGCTCATATCAAGCCTTGCTTCTCCCTAGACCCCTCTTTTTGCAGTTTCTAATGTAACATTTTCACTACCTGATTGTGTCGCCACAACTTGTAGTTTTGGGCAACTCTAGGGCATTCGTTCATAATATGGGCAATGGTTTCATTCCCTCTATTGCAGATGCGGCACAGCAGAGACACTTGCTCATTTCTCAGGTTGACCCACCAGTTTGTGGCCACTATTATTATTATTATTATTATTATCACTATTATTATTATTATTATTATTATTATTATTATTATTATTATTATTATCATCATCATCATCATTTTGACCCCAATATTCAACTCATTTTATCAATCCCAAAAGGATGAAAGGCAAAGCCAACCAAGGTGGAATTTGAACTCAGAATGTAAAGACAGTTGAAATCCACTCAGCATTTTCCCCAGCATAGTATTGATTCTGCCAGCTCACTGCCTTAATAATAATAATAATAATAATAATAATAATAATAATAATAATAATAATAATAATAATAATAATAATAATAATAATAATAATAATAATGATGATGATGATGATGATGATGATGATGATGATGATGATTTCATTTATTTGCCATAAGAGCGAAAGATGAGCAGGACAATACAAAGACAGACATAAAGTGTGGGGGTTTACATATAATGAAATGATAAAAAAACAAAGACAAAGACAAAGACAAGCTGGCAGTATCATTAGCATGCCAAGCAAAATGTTTAGTGGTATTTCGTCTGTCTTCGTGTTTTGAGTTCAAACTCTACTGAGGTTGACTTTGCTTTTTATCCTTTCAGGGTTGATAAATTAAGTACTAATGAAACACTGGGGTTGATGCAACTGACTAGCCTGCTACCCCAAAGTTTCAGGCCTTGTGCCTATAGTAGAAAAGATTATTATTATCATTATCATTATTTTTATTATCATTGCCTTTGCACAGCTTCTAACGCTGGAGATGTACTACAGTGTCAGCTGTTTACTACCAGTGAACTAAGGTAACACCTCTTATTTTTCGAGCATCTTCTGGAATATTCGAGCAGTTCCAAGCAGTGCCGTTTTCTGCTAGTGCTCCACCTTATTGCAGCCCCTATTTGTTCCACGTACTTCTCGGGATTTTTGCTCACTGTTCCCAGGTCTCCCACTTTTATTGATACTACTGCTACCTCTTTCATCGACCACAATTGCTTAACTTCCTAAGCTAACCTGTCATATCTCTCGACTTTTCTTTCTTCCTTAGCGCATACCATGTTGTCAGCTGGTCATGCTATATCTATGATCCAGCGTAGTTTGTTTTCTTTCTCAATTAAGATTATGTCCAGCTTCCTATTCTCTATCTCATGGTTGCACTGAATCATAAAATCCTATAGGATCATAGCATTTCTATTTTTGACAATGCCTTCAGCTTTGTGGTCATACCAGTGTTTTGCTCTGTCAAGTCCATACTTGTTGCAAAGTGTCCAATGGACAAGCCTGGCTATATTGTTGTGATATCTCTTATATTCCTTCTGGGCTAGTGGTGTACATTGGCTGGTAATATGCCATATGGTTTCACCGTTTTGTCCATAGATTCTGTACTTATCACTTTCTGCTGTGTTGTCTATTCTGTATTTTATGTAGTTTATTCTTAGTGCTTTCTCTTGGGCAGCACAGATTAGAGCCTCCGTTTCTGGTTTTAAATCACTTTTAGTCATCCACAGCCATCTTTTTTCTATGTCTGTCTTATCTTCAACATCTCTATGAAATTGACCATGCATTCTTTTCTTTACCCACCTATTTTCAGTTTCATTCATTTTCAATTTCTTGTAGTTGCAATCTTTCATCCTACACAAGTCTGACCTTCTTACTTCTAATAATAGTGATTCTGTGGCAGTTTTTACATACCATGCTATGTTGTTTTCTTATTTCTTTACTGCCCACAAGGGGCTACACACAGAGGAGACAAACAAGGACAGACAAACGGATTAAGTCGATTATATTGACCCCAGTGCGTAAATGGTACATATTTAATTGACCCCGAAAGGATGAAAGGCAAAGTCGACCTCAGTGGAATTTGAACTCAAAACGTAACGGCAGACGAAATACTGCTAAGCATTTCGCCTGGCATGCTAACGTTGCTGCCTTATGTTGTTTTCTTCTGCTCTAATGCTGTGTTTGCATCCAATAAGTCCTCTTCTCCCTCTTTTTCTTGGTACATACACTCTGTGTCACTTTTGGGGTGGAGTGACCTATTTCTAGTTAGCAACTTCCATGTCTTTCTGTCTAAGCTGTTTAGTTCGTCTACTGTCCATGCGATTACTCCTGCTCCATATCTAAGGAGTGAAACCGCCCAGGTGTTGATAGCTTCAATCTTATTCCGTCCGTTTAATTTTGACTTAAGGATCAGTCTCAGTCTGCGCAAGTGCTCCACCTTAAATTTTTCTGTCATTTCTTTCTCCATCAATTTATCCATTTCCAAAATCCCTAAGTACTTATAGGCCGTCTCTTCTATCTGCTTCATAACCTCCCCTGATGGTATCTTTAGCCCGTCCATACATTATTATTATTATTATTATTATTATTATTATTATTATTATTATTATTATTATTATTATTACTATTATTAATATGGTGGTGGATTGGAAGAATCTTTAAAACATTGGAAGATATGTCTTGTGATAATTATTCTGACTTTTTAAACAGAGTGTTCAAATCTTGCTGAGCTCAGCTTTGCCTTTCATTCCTCTGGGGTTGAGGAAATGTAGCACCAGTCAAGTACTCAGGTCAATGTTATTGACCAACTCTCTCTCACCAAAATTGGTGGCCTTGTGTCTAAATTAGAAACAATTATTGCTATTATTGATTTATATAACAATCCTCCAGGAAATTAAAAAAAACGAAAGAAAAAAATTGTAAAAAGGAAAAAGAAAAAGAAAAAGAGAGTAAAAAGGAAAAAAACAAAAACAAAGAAAGAGAGAGTTAAAAAAAAGGAATGAAAATTAATACAGAAAAGAAAGGAAGAAAGAAAGAAAGAAGATGAAGACAAAGAAGGTGAAGAAAGAAAAGAAATTATTTTAGAAAATATATAAAGCAAAAAAGGAGAGAAATTAGTTTTAAAAATATATAAAGAAAAAGAAAGGAAGAAACAAAAAAAGAAAATAAGTAATCAAGGGAAAAATATATAAAGGAGAAATAAAAATCATATCATCGTAGTCTTGTCTACCTTGGAAGCTTTTTTAATTTTGTAACATCAAATAATGATTGCTTTTTCTTTTTTTATAATGAGTTTCTGAGTAAAAGCTTTTTGCTGTTGAGATCAGAAGAAAGTTAATGGTATGAAGTTTTTTCCTTATAAGTGAGTTAATTATATAAGAGTGTCCGTATTAGCTCTCAGTTTGAAACTAGCAGCAAAGAATTTACAATTTTACATTATTGTTGTTCCATTTAGGCCGACCTTCCAATTATATAATTGGTATGTCTTCCGAAAATCGCTCTCAGACCAAGAATATTGGTATCGGTCAGTTCACTATCACATGGTTATTCCAGAAAATAAAATAAAACAGAATCAAAGATAAAATTATAACAACAATAACAATAACACAGCAGCAGCAGCAGCAGCAGCAGCAGTAGTAGTCAGCAGCAGCAGCAGCAGTAGTGGCAGCAACAGCAGCAGCATCAGTGGCAGCAGCAGCAGCAGCAGTGGCAGCAGCAGCAGCAGTGGCAGCAGCAGCAGCAGGGGTTGGCAATAATAATAACCATAATTTTCATGCTATCTTTTGAAAAGGAACTTATGAATACTCTTGAGTCATTTCTTCCAAATTTCTATTGATTTTCATGTAGGTTCTTGTGATTTCCAAATTTCTTTTCTCATACTATTTTTATTCTCTCTTTCCACCAAATTCCATTAATTTCCAAATCTTCAGTCTGTAGAAATTGCATATACTAACTTCTTAGAACTCTAAGAAAAATTCCCTTTATCTTCTTTCTGTAATTCCATTCAGATCTTCCTTTTATTGCCATCAACTCTTAGAATTCAACCAGTTCTGTAAATGGCCCATAACTGCAGATACTCAATACTGAATAGCAAATATAATTGGTAAAGTTGGCTTTATAATCATGATTCTAGAATCACCCCAATTGTGCAGCACCTTGAGCAAATTTCTCAACTGCCACAACTTGAAATTGACCTGAAATGTGGTGAGTGAAATTTTGAGTAGACATAAAATGTGTGGAGTTCAGTCAAATAGACTTCACATTGGTTGACAGACTTAATCCATCATCCAGCTTAGTGTTTCTTCTTGATCCTCAGAGGCATTTAGTGGAGTCCAAAGCAAGCATTGTGAACAATCTCTGGTCTGAAGACAGAGGCACTTCTTTCTTCAGTATCTACCAATCAATTGACATTCTCTCTCTCTCTCTCTCTCTCTCTCTCTCTCTCTCTCTCTCTCTCTCTCTCTCTCTCTCACTCTCTCTCTCTCTCTCTCTCTCTCTCCCTCTACCTCTCTCTCTCTCCCACTACACCCCCCTCTCGCTCTCTCTCTCTCTCTCTCTCTCCCTCTACCCCTCTCTCTCCCACTACACCCCCTCTCTCTCTCTCTCTCTCTCCCTCTACCTCTCTCTCTCCCACTACACCCCCCTCTCTCTCTCCTTCATCAATATTGAAATTCTTGTAAAAATGTCATTGGCACTGTTCCACCTCCTCTAATTAAAACAAACTTTTCATATTCTTTCATTGATGCATTTTAATAATTAATTTGTCAAATTAAGGGCATGTTCTTATTAAGCTACATTTAATTATGGTCAGTTAAGTGTCTCAGGTTAGTAGAACTGTCATCACACTGGGCAAAAAGTTTTTTGTGACATTTCTTTCAGCTCTTTTTACAATCTGAGTTCAAATCCCACAGAAGTTGACTTAGCCTTTCATCCTTCCACCAGGGTCAATGTAGCTGATTTATCCCCACCCATCAAAATTGTGCCAAAATTAGAAGGAATTATGATATATTAACAAATATGTTGGGAAATCTTGAACAAATTTCAGTTTTCTAAAAGAAACTTGTAAAAAGCTGCCTCTTTTCCTGAATCAGTTTTGGGGCTCGTTTTTAGGAAGAGGATGTGTGTATGTGTACGAGTACATGGGTGTGTGTGTGTGTGTGTGTGTGTGTGTGTGTGAGTATGTGTGTGTGTATGTATGTGTATGAGTATTTGTGCGTATGTGTAGGAGTATGTGTGTGTATCTGTGAGTATATGTGTGTGTGTGTATGTGTATGTGTGCGTATGAGTATGTGAGTGTGTGTGTATGTTTATGAGTCTGTGCGTGTATGTATATGAGTATGAATATGTGTGTATGTGTAAGAGTGTGTGTGTGTACATGTATATGTGTGTGTATGAGTACATGCATGTGTCTATGAGCATGTGTGTGTGTCTATGGATATATGTATATGTGTATGAGTATGTGTGTATATGAGTATGTGTGTGTATGTGTATGAGATATATGTGTGTATATGTATGTGTATGTGTGTGTGCATATGTTGTGGAGATGCATGGCTTAGTGGTTAGGATATTTTCGCTCACAGCAACACACTTTATTCCACATTGTTCCAGTCCACTCATCTGGCAAAAATGATTTGTACCTGTAATTCAAAAAGGGCCAGCCTCATCACATTCTGTATCACACTGAATCTACCTAAGATCCATGTTAAAGGTATGCATGTCTGTAGAGTACTCAGCCACTTGCACGTTATTTTTCAAAAGCTGGCTGTTCCGTTGATCAAATCGACTGGAACACACATTGCCGTAACCAACAAGGTGTCAGTTGTATATATGTTGGTATATGTACGTAGGTGCGTGCTGACAGTAATATAGTGGACTGCACATAGATAATATCGATGTGACGGTAGGGTGTGCTGGCAGAATCGTTAGCACGCCAGGTAAAATGCTTAATGGTATTTTGTATGTCTTTACATTCTGAGTTCAAATTCCACCGAGGTCGACTTTGCCTTTCATCCTTTCGCGGGTCAATTAAATAAATACCAGTTATGCACTAGGGTCGATGTAATCGACTTAATCCCTTTGTCTGTACTTGTTTGTCCCCTCTATGTTTAGCCCCCTATGGGCAATAAAGAAATAAATATCAATGTAACAGTAGCATACTTCAAAAATTGAGTTACTTCCATTGTCATCAGAGCCTCGTAGTTGGAGTTAGGGTTTTGGGCATGGTTAGTTCAACTAGCCCCTTGTATGTTAGCACAGACGCTAACCCTTGCTAATTCCATTGTATGTTGATGCAGATTGTTTATCAAATACATTTACACTGTACTTGACTGGTACTCCAATTTATCTGCTCCAATTTATATCTACACATACTCACACACACACACACACACACACACACGCGCACACACACACATTCATACACACACATACTCAAACACATATACACACACATACTTATACACACACACAGACCACTCCTACACATACAAATACTCATGCACATACATACACATACTCACACACACACATACACACACACACACACACACACACGGACACACACACACTCTCACACACACAGACACACACGTACTCATACACATACACACATCCTCTTCCTAGAAATGGACCCCAAAACTGATTCAGAAAAAGAGGGAGCTTTTTACAAGTTTCTTTTTGAAAACTGAAATTTATTCAAGATTTGTTCAGTGAAGGTTAAACCCAGAACATAAAAAAATACAACAAATACTTACAAAAATATTTGACTCAAATCATTCTACCAAATACGCAAACCTTTCTTCCTTAACCGAATTTTCTTCCATTTTAATAAATTTGAATTCTTTATATTTTATATGGTAGCAAACTACTGCGTGCAGCATTACAGTTTTGTGTATAACAATATGCAGTACTGTGTAGTACAATAAGAGACCTTCTAACTGTGCAAAACATTCTCACATTTTAACTGATATGGTGGAATACCATTAGAACAAGAGAAATCACTGAACACTATACAATTTCGCCACTGCCACCGCTGCCACCACCACTACCATCACTACCACCATTACCAACAGCATCCTCATCGCCATAACTATCATTGCCGTCATCACCATGAACACTGCTGCTGCCTCCGCCACTGCTGCTGCCGCCAATACCACCACCACAACCCCCACCACCACCACCACCAACACCACCACCACCACCACCACCACCACCATTATTAGAAAAAGTGTAATTAATATAAAGGAAAAAAATATATGTCTTACCTGCACAACAAGGACCAGTATGAAGCCCAATGCGGACCTGTAGTTTATGGTTTGGCATGTGTGCCACTTTGAAAGATAACATTGCGCTAACCACAAATAATGACATATCGGCGATTTCACTCGAGTGTCTATTTCCATTCCTGTGAGGTAGTCCACTGGCAACTAAATAAGCGTCACCAATAATTTCCACCTGAAGAAATTAAAGAACATTATCAGAAAACTATGGAAGTATAAATCAGGATTACTAACCAATTTATCATTCTCTCTAAAATATTAGGAATTACATACATCTCTTTGACTTGCAACAAAAATATTTTTAAAAATATTAACTCTAACATTTAAGCTGGCCATATCCAGCCCAACCTGTTTAATGTTCAAACCAGCCAGATTTGGCCTCTTATAACTATCCTGTAATGTCAGTCTAGAAATAAACAATAATGTTACTGAAATCTGGAAGCCATGAGGTAATGCATGTTTAATTGAAAACGACATGAATAAATAACCATTACATTTGACAGAGTGATTTGAATGCCAAAGGATTAAAGAAAGCAAAATGATTAATAAAAGCATACTTAGACCATAGGTACCACATTTAGCCTCCAGAAAAAAATAACATCAAGGCGTATAATCAATACATTAGATCTATCATGGACTATAATGGTCCTACCTGGATACTCTATCTCCCCACTGCACACTCCACTATAAACTACAAAGGACATACCTACACAACATATCATAATAGGTTATACACAGTCCACACCCTGAGATTATACAATGCAACAAAATAGAAATACTAAATGTGTGAAAGACCACCTGGAGATATGACAGACACAGTATGTTTCCATGGTAAGTTTCAGTCTTGCCACGATGCATGATAAGCATCAAGACACATTATACAGACACATCCAGACACATTGTATACATATAACTCTTCAG
>NC_142944.1:20877205-20899705 GCF_046866305.1 Octopus bimaculoides | reverse complement strand
ACTCTTGCCCAAGATGCCATGCAGTGGGTCTGAACCTAGAACCATGTGGTTGGGGAGCAACTACACAGCCATGCTTATGCCTATAAAAAGTGGTTACAGCACCTAGGTTTCTCAAGCGGTCACCCATTTAAGTACTAACTAGGCTCAACGTTGCTTAACTTAGGTGATTGGAAGAGAATTGCATTCAACATGATAAGGCCATATATATATTTCAGTAATAAGGATCCATAAAGAATCAAGGCATATCACTGTGAAGCATACCTCTAATTGGCTAGGCAAAATCATGTAAAAGTAGGCAGTGAAGTAATCCATTGTCGGTGCAGAAGGCATCAATAAAATTAAGACATTATTGTCAGGCGCAGGAGTGGCTGTGCGGTAGGTAGCTTGCTTACCAACCACATGGTCCCGGGTTCAGTCCCACTGCATGGCACCTTGAGCAAGTGTCTTCAACTATAGCTTCAGGCCGACCAAAGCCTTGTGAGTGGATTTGGTAGACGGAAACTGAAAGAAGCCCGTCATATATATGTATATATATGTGTGTGTGTGTGTGTGTGTGTGTGTGTGTGTGTGTGTGTGTGTGTGTGTGTGTGTGTGTGTATGTGTGTGTGTGTGTGTGTATGTTTGTGTGTCTGTTTGTCCCCCCACTCCAGCATCGCTTGACAACTGATGTTGGTGTGTTTCCGTCCCCGTAACTTAGTGATTTGGCGAAAGAGACTGATAGAATAAGTACTAGGCTTACAAAGAATAAGTTCTGGGGTTGATCTATGTGACTATAAAGGCAGTGCTCCAGCATAGCCGCAGTCAAATGACTGAAACAAGTAAAAGAGTAAAAGAGAAAAGGTAATCCATAATTACAATAGTATATAATGTATTCAATAAAGAATAAAACATGTAATGCGGTGTAAAGTAAAATATCTCATTTGGTAATTCAGTACCTACCAATAAGTATAGCTATCTTCCTCCCATCAGGTATGTCCTGTCATGAGCACAAGGATACAACTGTTACTCTATTTGCCTGCATACATTCCAATCACATGGTTCCAGGTTCAATTCCACTGTCTTTCTCACCAACACTCATTGAGATGAAACTACTAGCTATCATACAGAAAGGAGACGAGATCTGCAAACAAGCTGTGTTCATGCAAACAACTCAACGAAGTTGTATATATATCTTATATATTGTAATAACTAATTATAATATATCTTATATATTGTAATAGCTAATAACTAAAATGACATATTAATAATGAAAATAATATTGTTCCTCAGTGATTTTACCAATGCATTATAACATCATTAAATTCCATCATAATACACACACAACATACACGTGCATGCACACACACACACACACACATGCGCGCACGTGCACATCATGGATTCTCTTGTCGTTAGTCAATGTATGAGGGTTCTCCAACTTCTTGATTTGTTTATTTGTTTATAATAATCAAATGTTTCTCTAATATAATTATGTGTGTGTGTGTGTGTGCATGTGTGCACGTGTGTGTGCGTGAATGTGTGTGTGTGAGTATACAGCATATAAAGACATACATACATATACATATATATATACAATGTAAACATGTGTATCTATCTATCTATCTATCTGTCTGTCTGTCTGTCTGTCTGTCTGTCTGTCTGTCTGTCTATCTATCTATCTATCTATCCGTCTATCTATTATCTATCTATCTATCTATCTATCTATCTATCTATCTATCTATCTATCTATCTATCTGTCTGTCTATCTATCTATCTATCTATCTATCTATCTATCTATCTATCTATCTCTCTACCAATCTTTCCATCTATATCTGTTTATCTATCCATCTAATGATTTTCTAATGATTACCCATCCGTCTTATTTTTAAATTTTCAGATATACTGTATCTTGACTAAAACATCCAACATGTCCTTCCTTTTCTAAAATAATGAGGCTTAATTTGAAGGAGCATTAACTAATACTTCTAACAAAGCAAGCGACTATATAGAAGTTTCCTCATTAACTCAAGTAGATGTAAGCTTTTAATCAGCAAAAGATTCCTAACAATCTATAATTCACTTTATTCCATTTCATGATTATTATTTCTAATCTTTTTCCTGGTCAGCTGCTTTTATTATTTTATTGATAATTATCAATAAAATAATAAAGCAGCTGATAAGTCCTACTAATGATGGACAAACAATAAAATTGTGCTTATTCAGAGGGTAAGCTGTATAAAAATCTAGACATAATTGAAGAAAACTGACTGTAGTTTTGAAATCAGCCTGCCAATTTTAGTCTAAATCAAGTGAAAAAAACAAACTTGGCAGAAATTATGTTCAAAACTGTTCCCCTGTGTTATCTCTTTATAAATTACCTTGGTAATAACTGATACAACAGGTTTTCTGTCTTCTTTTTCTCTTCTTCCAAAGCCTGAGTTCTCTGTTCAACCATTGTCTCCAGGTTTGATGTGTAGCGGTCCATTTTTTTAAGGACGTTATCCATAATATTTCCTGTACTTTAGGAAAAAAGAAAAAAAAAGAAATTTTGAAAAACAGACATATTTATTACAAACAAATTATGTATAGATATCATTTAATATTCAACAAAGTACACATAAACATATTATAATGGCCCCTGTTCTTTAGAGCCGGCTGGTCTTATACTTCAACTACCTAAGTATCCCAAACCACTCATCTCCTCAGTACTCAGCTTCCTTGATGTATCCAACCACACTTTTCTTGAAGAAACTACTATGCTCAATCCTTTCTCCCCACAACATCATCCCTCTGGAATCTCCATCTTGCTCATGTCTTTCCTGCTGGTGTTGACCTACAACAGTTTAAACAGAACATTAACAGCACTGTCCACACCAGTGTTGGAGAGGGCCTGCAAGGGACAAGGGTTCTATCCCTTCCTCATGAATCAGTAAGTAAAAAAAAAAGGAACAAGTTCTACCATTCCAATACTTTACACATAAATATCTTATCTTTTATCTTTCACTTGTTTCAATCATTTGACTGTGACCATGCTGGGGCACCATCTCGAAGAATTTCAGTTGAACGAATCAACACCAGTACTTATTTTTTTTTACTAAGCCTGATATTTATTCTATCAGTCTCTTTTGCTAAACTGCTAAGTCACGCGGACATAAACACATCAACACAAGTTGTCAAGTGTTGATGGGGGACTAACACAGACATAAAAAAACACACACATAGGTATATATATATATATATATATATATATATATATATATATTCCCTCTCTATTTATTTCCTCATATTCCTTTCTGTTGAAGGCTCAAAACGTAAAAGACTTTCCCACTTTCCCGAGCATCAAACTAATATACCTACTTATTGCTTATACACTTTTCTTCATCTTTTGCTTTTCTGTAAATTTTAACTATATATATATGTGTATGTATGTATAAACCAATATAAACCAAGAAAGAAAATAGAGATAAGATTAATAAATTTTTATTAACCATATTTCCATCTTCCCTCTTGGTGTTTATAATAATAATATATATGTATGTGGCTATATTCAACCAGTCTAATCTTGGATACTTCTATCCTCTGAGGTTTATATATCCTCACCTGTACTTTAATGTATATATAATTATTAAATTTAATTAGATATGTTATAATTATTAAATTTAATTAGATATGTTAACCTCATGAAGGGATGGTTGCATCCAAAGAAATACTGGTTCAATACCTAGTAATTTGGAGGAATGAAATTCCGTTAAAACAATAGTTATATATTTAGCATATAATTTATATCCATTTAAAAGAAGAAAAGAAAATGGAAATAAGGAAGTTGATAAATGTTTATTATTAACAAATTGGTCATCTTCGCTTCTTACAGCCGTTTCAATTAATACTCAAAAATTTAGTTACAAATTTGTACATTGATTTTACATCTATGTGATATGAGTATAATTTCATCAGAGATAAAAAAGATGTTATACGTGGACCTATCAATACATTTCAGCAGACTCATATATATAATGCATACATACATACATACATACATACATACATATATATATATATATATATATATATATATATATATATATATATATGTTCTTTTACTCATTTCAGCCATGCAGCTGCTGTCATATATCAATAAGCTAAAGTAGCTGGTTTTAAAATCCCTGAAAGAGATTCAAGTAGTAATGATACTAGACAGTAATGTTTGTTGCTACTTTTGCATGGTTGTTCCATGCAGAATAAGGTTACTACAAAATAACATGGTTTGTCATAAACACCTGTACTTTGTGGGGTTTTTTTTTTTTTTTGTCACTTTAGCTATGAATTGAATTAATGAATTCAACGGGATACACTGTCTGCAAGTAGTTGGGTTCAGCATATTATCCTCCATTTTCTAATTGATATATATATATATCAGTACCACCTGACTGGCTCTCATGCTGGTGGCACGTAAAAGCACCGACTACACTCTTGGAGTGGTTGGCGTTAGGAAGGGCATCCAGCAGTAGAAACTCTGCCAGATCAGATTGGAGTCTGATGCAGCCATCTGGCTTGCCAGTCCTCAGTCAAATCGTCCAACCCATGCCAGTATGGAAAGCGGACATTAAACAATGTGCAATGGGTAAATTGTCAGCATTTGATATTTTTAATTTTGGGCATGTACATTACTTGTTTTTAATTTTGTTGACTACACAGTATAGTAGGGTCAGTTGGACACCATCAGTGAGAAAAGCAGCACCATGATGCAATGCACTCTGCTAGAAATTTGGAAATGACATGCTGTCCTGTTTGGCATTCATGCTGGAAGCTCCAGTATGAACAGATGGTGAACACACAGAACGACCATTGGCTTGCAGTGTCCCCAAAACATATACCGAGAAAAATATAAATTAAACATCCAGTCAACATCATGGTGTTTAGAGTGATCACTAGTGATGGGGATGTTATGCCCCTCTATGGACCTTGCTTGGCCCTGCCTGCCTGAGATTTGAAACCAAATCAACCCGCTTGTTGCTTGTCAAGTGAGCAAGAAATCCTTTTGTTTGCTTCTTCACACCAGATAGTTAATGGGAAACGCTTAATTTCCAAAGACCTTTGCTCAGTCCTTCATTTAGGATTTGACCCACATTCTAGCATAGTCTATATAACAGAGACCATTTCCATTCTTGCACTCTTTTAGCATCAGTCATGACCAAGAGCAACACTTCCCTTCGTTCTTCAGATGTCACATGAAGAGAAACTTTCAGCCAAAATCAAGAGAGGACTATGCTGCCTTTATCCTTTCTTGATTTCAGCCAAAAATTTCTCTTCATATGATGTCTGAAGGACAATGGAGAGTGTTGTTCTTGGTCATGACTGACTCAAAATGAGGGTAAGAAAGAAAATGGTGTCTGTTATACAGACTATGCTAGAATGTGGGTCAAATCCTAAATGAAAGACTGAGCAAAGGTCTTTGGAGACCAAGCGTTACCCATTAACCATCTGATGTGAAGAAGCAAACAAAGGATTTATGGAACTAACCCTTTAACATTCAAATTACTCTGTCAAATGTAATGCTTGTTTATTCACATTGTTTTGAATTTATCATACATTATCTCATAGCTTCAAGATGTCAATGATGTGGTTGTTTATTTTCAGGGTAGGTGTGAGAGGCCAGATCTTGTCATTTGAGCTGGATTTGACTGGTTTAACCCTTTAGCATTCAGATTAATCTATCAAATGTAATGCTTATTTATTCACATTGTTTTGAATAAATCATGACTTATGTTGTAGCTTTGAGATTCCAGTGGTGTGATTGTTTAGTTTTAGAATGACAATGTAGGGTAGGTGTATGAGGTTGGATCTTTTATGCTTGAACGTAAAACAGGTAGAATATTTGAGCCAGATATGGCCAATTTAAATACTAAAAGGATATATATTCATATGTCTGGTTTAACCCTTTATCATTCAGGTAATTCTGTCAAACATAATGCTTATTTATTCACATTGTTTTGAATTAATCATGTATTATCTCCAAGCTTTGAAATTTCAATGATGTGATTGCTTATTTTGAAAATGACATTGTAGTATAGGTGTGAGAAACCAGATCTGGCCAGTTTGAACTTAAAAATAGACAGAATATTTTGGCCAAATACAACCAGTTTAAATGCTAAAATGTTAAACCAACGAGAGATCCTTTCTTCAAGAACTGACTTTAAATTGATGAAATTAATTTCCCTTACACTTCTTTAGTGTGACTTTTCAAGTAAGATTTGATGGTTATAAAATCTGGTCTTTGATTTGGATCTTCAGCCCAACAAATTTCCATCAAATTCTTCAAAACATGGTCAGGGTCGTTTATGGAACCGATTTCTGTATTGAGAGTGGGACGGAATGGTATTGATTCTCCATTTCTGACACGGCCAATTATATCTGAAGAACAACATTGAAAATATGCAGGATATTATTTGGTAATTATACACTGGTGGTGGTGGTGGTGGTGGTGGTGGTGGTGGTGGTGGTGGTGGTGGTGGTGGTGGTGGTGGTGGTGGTGGTGGTGGTGGTGGTGGTGGTGGTGGTGGTGGTGGTGGTGGTGGTGGTGGTGTGTGCTTTTATTAAGTTGTGGTTGTTGTAGTAGTTATTGTAGCTGTTGTCATAAATGTTATTAATGTTGCTGTAATAGTTCTTGTTGTTGATATTATTGTTGGGGGGGGGCGTTAAAAAGGGTAAAGGCTAAAGACTCCCTTCGGTCAAGAATGACCAAGGGATTGCATCTAGAAAGTTCCCCTCTAAGGCACAAGTCTGGGCAAGGTTGTTTCTGGAATACCAGCAGTCACCCATGCATACTAGCCTCCCCTCTGATGTTCTACAAAGGAAAGGCAAAAGGAGATACAGCTCGGCACGAGTGACATTGCAACTCATTTCTACAGATGAGAGAACTGGAGTAATGTGAAAATAAGTGTCTTGCTCAAGAACATAATATATATGTATATATATATATATATATATAATAATTGGCACTTTTCATCTATGCAGACAGTCAATTTAGCTTAGAGGTCACTTAATCGAACATACCAGGGGCTCCCCTTCTTGCAGCTTCTTTCATGGCTGATTCTTCTTATGATTGAAGCACAGCTTCTGTCACAGTACTTGCATACCAAGAGGGTGGCTCGGCGCTCTGCATTTCCGTTGTTTTCCTTTCACCACTGACACTTCTCAACTTGTTCATTTCTGTAGCTGCTCTCTAGCGAAGCAGTTCCTTCCTTGTTGTTCTGTCCTCAGCCCTCTCTTCCCAGGTGCTGACATCCACCTCACACTTGGACAAACTAGTTTTGCAAGTGTCCTTATACCTCAGTTTTGGTCTTCTTCTTGGTCTCTTGCCCTGAGCCAGTTCTCCATAGATCAGTTGCTTCGGGATTCGATGGTCATCCATTCTCCTGACATGCCCCAGCCACCTCAGTCTTCTCATACACAAGATAGCTGTCATGCTTTGAAGATTCGCCTGCGCCAGCACTTTAACATTGGTAACCTTGTCACATCATGTTAGGCCTAAGATCTTGTGGAGGCAATTGAGATGGAAAATGCCAAGACACCTTTCCTGCCTGCTGTACAAGGTCCATGTTTCAGATCCATAGAGGAGTGTGCTGAGAACACATGCTTCATAAATCCTAATTTTTGTCTTGATGTCTAATCTCTTGTTCTTCCATACTCGTTTTGTCAGCCTTCCAAAAGTTGTTGCTGCCTTCCCTACCCTGACGTTAATCTCATCATTAAGTGAAGCAGTAGAGGAAATGGTAGACCCTAGATAGCAGAACCTGTCCACTGTCTCAAGCTCTTTGTCATCAAGCTTGATATGATCTTTCACTGCGCCCTCCTGAGTGAGAATGATTGTCTTCTTTACACTGATGACCAAACCGAAGGCCTTGCATGCTGATGATAAGTGGTCCATCATTATTTGTAGAGTTAATTCACTGTGAGCAACAAGTGCCGCATCGTCGGCAAAGAGAAAGTTTTTTATTGTTTGTCTTTTGATCTTAGTCTTGGCTCGAAGTCTAGAAGGAACAAAGAGTGACACATCAGTTCTCCAACAAAGGTAAACATCTCCTGGCAACTCTTGAAATACATACTGCAGCAATCAGCAAAGTAAATGCTAAAAAGGATTGGTGCTAAGACACAACCTTGTTCTACTCTGCTGTTGATGTTGAAACTATCTGATATTAAACTGTCAAACTGAATGGTAGCCTTCATGTCTTCAAAGAATGAAACAATGAGCTGCAGTAGTATTGGGGGACAGTCACATTTTCCAAGCACCATGTACAGTCCTGATCTGCTGACTGTATCAAATGCCTTTGTCAGATCGACAAATGCTATATATAGTGATAACTGCTGCTCCCAGTATTTTTCTTGCAGCTGATGAATGGAGACAATCATATCCATTGTTGAGCTGTTAGATCTAACTGGCTAAGTTAAATGCCTGGGCTCTGAATGTATGGAGAATGTACCTTACCCAATTTGCACAATCCCCCTCTCGACTTCACTGATTAACTCTAAAGGAGAGACAAGGTCAATACATTTGGAACCAGCAAAGTTGCAGGAGCTGCCAAAAGAGAGTTTGGATCATTCCTCCCCATCAACTGCCGTAGGGGCTCTCTCTCCGGATTTTCTGTTTGGGTTTACTCCCTTAGCCTTTCATCTACTGTCATTTTGGTAGTAGCACTAGTCTGACCTCACACACACACACACACACACACACACACACACACACACACACACACACACACACACAGAGGATATACATGAAAAAATAAAATTAAAATAAAACAAAAGTAAAGTGTAAAATGATATATATAGATAAGATATGCCATTGAGAAATAGAAGATAGTATATATACATAAAAGTAAAAATATATAAGTAAAAATATGATTTAAAATTTAAAATATGACATATATATATATATATATATATATATATATATATATAATTATAGACATCTTTTTTTCTTTTTACAAACATTTTGTTGGATGGCCATTGACTGTTCATGGAGTTCCTCTACTCTTTGTATATATATATATATATATATATATATATATATATATATATATATATCGAGTATAACCAAGCGAAATTGCAAAGATAATCTGGAACTCAACTGAGGAAAGAAAACTCCGAATGATCCGTCCTTCTTTTCTTTGTATTGTCTATCTGGATGTTTTGTTGTCCCCTTTTTTGTATCACCTAATTGTCTGGATGTGTTGCATTCTTGTCCCATTTTTGTATTATATATATATATATATATATATATATATATATATATATATATATATATATATATATATATATTTATAGATATAGATATAGATAAAAATAGATAGATAGATAGATAGATAGATAGAGATAGTAAAGACCCCCTTCAGTCATGAATGACCGTGGGATTGCACCAAGAAAGTTCCCTTCCAAGGCACAGGTCCAGGCAGATTTCTTTATGGAAGATCAGAAGTTAGCTGAGTGAACTGGAGCAACATGAAATAAAGTGTCTTGCTCAAGAACACAACACACAGCCGAGTCCAGGAATTGAACTCACTACCTCATGATCGTGAGCCTAACACTCTAACCACTGAGCCATGCACCTTCACATGTGGTAGTGATAGTGGTAATGTTAGCGTTCTAGTTGTTGCTTTTGTTGATGTTGTTTTGAAGATGTTATCTTTGCTGTTATTGTTATTGTTATTGTTGTTGTTGTTATTGTAATTATAATTGTCATAATTGTTCATTATTTACATTCAACGGATATTTGTCCTCATCTTGTTTGTTGTTAATACGTTTCAGCTGATATGCTCTCCAGCCTTCATCAGGTGTTTTGGGGGAAATTTTGAACCTGGGTTCTCATTCCTAAGGTATTTTCGATGTTGTTGTTGTTGTTGTTGTTGTTGTTATTATTATTATTATTATTATTATTATTATTCAGGTCACTGCCTGGAATCGAACTTGGAATCTTGGTATTAGTAGCACACGCTCTTAAGAGCACGGGCTACTCACCCCAAGATTCCAAGTTCGATTCCAAGCAGTGATCTGAACAACAACAACAATAATAATAATAATAATAACATCAAAAAATACCTTAGGAATGAGAACCCAGGTTTGAAATTTCCCCAAGACACCTGGTGAAGGCTGGGGGGGTATATCAGCCGAAATGTTGTGTTGACAACAAAGATGAGGACAAATATCTGTCAAATGTAAATAATGTAAATAATGTACATAATTCCTCATCTCTTAAATATAGAACTGTATTAGTGTTGTTGTTATTGTCATAGCTGATGTTGTTGGTGATAGTGGTGGTAGTACTACTGCAGCTGGCATTGATGATGATGATGATGATGATGATGATGATGATGATGATGATGATGATGATGATGATGGTGATGATGATGAAGGAGTGGATGATGATGATGACAACGACGAGGATGAGGACAGCACCGAGGATGACAACAATGACAATGTTGATGACAATGACAACAAGGACGATAAAGAGTAAAGTAGATGAAATACAATATGTTGATGAAGTTAATTAGTAAATTAAAGAGCAGCTGTGAAACAAGCAGCTGAAATAAAATAGATTTAAAATGAAAATGAAAATAAAATGTCTTGAATAACACATATACACACACAAAGACCTAAGGGAAATGTTGACACAGAATTCACAATGCTACATTTTGAATTTATGGTGAGTTGACTTTTGTTAATTACTTTACCTCTGTAGTTCATATTGGAGACATTAAACGTTCCTTGTCGGTAACATATCTCATGTAGGATAATTGCGAAACTGTAGATATCTGCTTGCTGTGTTACTCTGCTGGGGGGATTCAGTGCCCTTAGTATTTCTGGGGCTGTCCACAGTAATGCTGTGAAAAGAATAATAGTAGTAGTAGTAATAGTAGTAGTAGTAATAATAATAATAATAATAATAATAATAATAATGACGATGATGATAATCAACTATCAACATAGCTGAAAAAGATTGGTGCAAGTGTGAAGATAGAACACCTAGAAAAATCAGCATTGCTTGGAACTGCAAGAATTTTTTGTAGGTTTCTTGAAGCATGACCAGTAAACAAGTGTCACCTTAGTCTGCTGGCTGTGGGCAGCTGACACTTTCCATCATACCCAACAAAATAAGCTGTGAGTTTGAGTTTTCATATAATAATAATAGTAATAATAATAATAATAATAATAATAATAATAATAATAATAATAATAATAATCTGCCTGGCACTCACACCTTTAACAGAATTGCTAAATAGAACTGGATGCGGTTACAAATGCTATGGAAAAACAGTCAGCCACCTTCTATATATGGATGACCTAAAATTATATGCAAAAAACGACAAAGAGCTAGAAACACTACTACAGACAGTACACGGCTTTACCAAGGAAATAGAAATGAAATTCGGATTAGAAAAATGTGCCAAAGCAACCCTGAAAAGAGGAAAATTAGTTAAAAGTAGCAATATAACACTAGATAAAGCCAATGAAATAAGAGAACCAGACGAAAGCCAACCATATAAGTATTTAGGAGTCAATGAACTAGATAGGATACAACATACACAAATGAAAGAAAAAATAAAGAAAGAGTACTATAGACGAGTTAGATCAATACTAAAAACAGAGCTCAATGCTAAAAACAAGATAATGGGTATCAACACTTTAGCTGTCCCAGTTATAAGCTACAGCTACAACATCCTTAACTGGACACTAAACGAACTATGTAAAATAGACAGGAAAACAAGAAAAATAATGACAGGATATAGGATGCACCACCCCAAATCTGACATAGAAAGGCTATATATACAATGCACAGAAGGTGGCAGGGGTCTTATACAGCTAGAAAACTATTATAAAATAACCACCATTGGACTGCAAAAATACTTACTCCAGAAGCAAGGGAAACTAATACAAATAGCCACAAAACAAAAAACTGTTTTCAGTATTTAAGGAAGCTGACAAATACAAACAAGAAATCAATCTACCTAACAAATACGAAGAAGAAGAAGAAGAAGAAGAAGAAACAACAAAAGCTATAAAACAAATGAAATCGAAACTAAAACTAGAACAGCAACGGACCATGATAAAACGATGGCAAGAAAAGCCCCTACATGGTAAATACTGGGCTAAACTAAATGCGAAAGAAATAGACAGAGAAAAATCCCAGCAATGGCTGAGAAGCTCAGGACTCAAAGCAGAGACTGAAGGATTTTTAAGCGCTGCACAAGACCAGAGCCTCCCCACCAGAAATTACCAAAAACACATAATGAAAAGAAATATAACAAGTAACTGTAGAATATGTGGAGATCGACAAGAAACAATAAATCATATTATCTCTGGCTGCCCAGTCCTGGCTAAGAAGGAATATATTCACAGACACGACAGAGCTGGGACGCCAACACTATGGAATAACAACAGAAAAAAGATGGTATAAACACGCGCCAGAAAAGGTCACAGAAAACGAGAATACACACAGATAGAGAAATTAAGGCAAATAGACCAGATATAGTTGTCAAAGATCATGAAGAAAAAAAATGCTTTCTAATTGATGTATCAATACCAGCAGATGACAACGTTTCCCTAAAAGAAATGGAAAAACTTTCAAAATACAAAGACCTGGAAATAAAGGTAACTCGAATGTGGAATCTAAAAACAGAAACAATTCCTATCATAGTAGGTGCCTTAGGTATAATAAAAAAATATTCAGACAAATACATAACAAAAATACCAGGACTTACAAATATATATAACATACAGAAAATTGCACTACTGGGCACTGCACACATTCTACGCAAAACACTTTCAATACAGTAAACATAAGAGCACCACAGCAAACCACAGCACATACCCAAGGCACACAGAGCTGCGCTCGGTAGTGAAGTGAAAGCACGTTATAAAAATAAAACTACTGAACAATAATAATAATAATAATAATAATTTTAAAGCAAACACATAATTTTCTTATGGTTTCTTAAACATTCACTTGAACAAAACTGTACAAATCCAAATATATGGTACCCTAGGCATAACACCTACATGAACTTCTAACTTGTTGTCTCTTGAGGTCTCTGGGTGAGACTTGGATCCAACTTGTACAAATGCAAAACAAAAGTCAAACATAAAATAATAATAATAATAATAATAACTGTTGCAGAATTCCCCAAATTGGACCAGGGAGAATATAAGAAATGAAGACGTGTCCAAGTTGTGAAAGCTTTGCCAGAAATGGGGATTTGAGACTGGAAGCACATGGTATTACCATCGGTTGAATGAGTGCTTGAGTTGGAGAAATGCAAAATTTTATGGGATTTTCCTATTCAAACAGATAAGAAGCTAGAAAATAATAAACCAGACACAACAATAATAGACAAGGAAAATCGAAATTGTTTACTAATTGATCCACCATGCTCATTTCATTCCAGGATTGTGAAGAAAGGGGATGAAAAATTTTTAAAATTCAATCCCTTAAAAACTGAATTTGTGAGAATTTTGGAATATGAAAACTGTGAAGGTTGTGCCTGTAATTACTGGTGCATTGGATACTGTGAATAATGACATAGACAAATGGCTGAAGGAGACTGGAATTGAATATCCTGTAGAGCTTCTACAGAAAGTTTGCCTCTTAGGGGCAGGAATGATTATCAGGAGGGTCTTAAGCACATGAAAAACTGGAATTGTAAAGTTCTTTGTAGGATTGTCGTGATGAGTTCCAAGTGCATATGGGAAAAGTTAGTTGTTATTCACCAATATCATATCCAAGGTAAATTCTTATTCCTGTGTGTTTTACTGCTAAAGAAACTAACACAAACCTCATACACACACACACACACACACACATATATACACACACACACATATATACACACACACACACATATATACACACACACATCATATTTATACACATCATATTTATACACATCATATTTCATTGCAAATGAAGTGCTCTTCATATTCAATAATATAAACTTGCCTTTGTGGTCTTCTACTTCTATGTCTGATTTCTGTCGTAAAATACTTGGTCCATAGTCTGTGATTTTGACAACCCACCTTCTGTCAACAACACAATTTGTGCTTTTCAGACGGCCATGAGATTTCAGAAAGGATTCATGGATATATAACATGCCCTGGAATGGAAAATGTTTTATTTTGTGATACAAAGGCAAGAAGGTTGGTTTAAGTCATTATGTGGATGTGAAGGCTTGTGAATGTTAAATTAGTGTTATACAGGTGTGAATAATGCAAGTCATTTTAACACTGGCATAAATATTAATTTATTGTTGTCATTATCTTCTTTTAATGCCTACAGGATCTGAAAGATCCAAAGATTGCTTCATGTTCTAATGTCTACTTTGGTGTTAGGAAGGATGCTTTCTTAACATCACCTAGTTTACAAGGTGTATTGGGGGCTTTTATTTTTGGGACACCAGCACTAGTGATGTAAACATACAGCTTGCAGAACTAAAAATTTTCATATACTAATTGGGGCTACAGAAGAGAGGCAAGTGGCTTTATGTTAGCAGATGAAGGATTACAGCATAAGAGAAGGGGCCCAGAAGAGAGCAGTTTTCTTACTGTAGAAGAGGTGGAGCATGAAATTTAAGTCCAGGATAGATTGGTGTGAATGATGAGTTTGTGATATGAAGGAATGAAATTTAAGTCAATATCATGTAATAACTTACTTTTTCGAACCTATGTAACATTGGTTTCAAATTTTGGCACAGAACCAGCAATTGTAGGGGAGTTGTAAGTTGGTAACATTGATCCAAGTATTCAACTAGATTTTGTTTTACTGACCATCAAGGGATAAAAGGCAAAGTCGACTCGATGGAATTTGAACTCAGAACATGGAGACAGATGAAATGCTGCTAAATACTTTGCATGGTATGCTAATGATTCTGTCAGCTTTATGCAGGTGTAAATATTACATTAATGTTACATAAATGTGACTGTTAAGTGTATGTTACATAGGCATGAACATTATGGCAATGTTACATGGTCGTGAATGATATGTTTGTTGTACTAGCCTGAAGGACAGTTGAGTTGGTGTTTCATTAGTATGTATGGAAAGGTTTTAGACCCCATTCGGTCATGAATGACCATGGGATTGCAGCTAGAAAGTTCCCCCTCCAAGCACAAGTTGTTTACAGAAGGTGGTGAACTGGCAGAAATATTAGCACGCTGGGTGAAATGCCTAGCGGTATTTCATCTGCTGTTGCATTCTGAGTTCAAATTCCGCCAAGGTCGACTTTGCCTTTCATCCTTTCAAGGTCGATTAAATTAAGTACCAGTTACGCACTGGGGTCGATGTAATCGACTTAATCCCTTTGTCTGTCCTTGTTTGTCCCCTCTGTGTTTAGCCCTCTGTGAGCAGTAAAGACATAAATGCTAAATCTTTGTCTCTTTAGCATGAATTTGAAGTTAGAGTCAAACAGGTTTGAATATAAAGTTAGTGAATATTACATTTTTGTTACATTGTTATGAATGCCAACTCAAAGTTACACTTAGTGAATGTTTGGACATTTTCACAGGTCAAATGACCTTTCTCAGCTGCAAAAGGTCATGGATCCAAATTGATCCAAATGACCTTTCTTAGTAGCAATAGATAATGAATCAAAATTGATCCAAATGACCTTTCTCAACTGCAATAGGTAACAAAATTATAGAGATTGTTAACTACAATATATATTTGTGTTGGTGGTGTTGTTGTTGTCAATGTTGTTGTTTTACCCCAGGGCAGCCAAGAATCAGCAGATCTATGTCTGCAGGAATAAGTAATAGATGGTATGGGAAGGTTTTAGTCCCCATTCGGTCATGAATGACCATGGGATTGCACCTAGAAAGTTACCCTCCCAAGTACAAGTCCGGGCAAGGTTGTTTATAGAAGACCAGCAGTCACCCATGCATACCGGCCTCCCCTCTCCATGCCACTGATGCCATCCAATGGAAAAGCAAAGACCGATAACGCTTGGCACCTGTGACATTGCAACTCATTTCTACAGCTGAGTGAACTGGAGCAACGTGAAATAAAGTGTCTTGTTCAAGAACACAACAGGCAGCCTTGTCCGGGAATTGATCTCACAACCTCATGATTGTGAGCCTGATGCTCTAACCACTGAGCCATCCAGAGGTCCCTTGTCCTGGTATTTTATCCAGGGGTAACATTTACTACAGTTCTCTTTAAGATCAGATCTTATACTCCATTTCTCAATAAGTCTCAACTCACTTTAAAACACATTTGCTGTTTTTTTTTATTTATTTATTCTAACAAACTTGATCTCCCAAGAATTTTCAGGAATATTCTACAAAAACAAAGACATAATTAAAATGAAACAAGCTAGTGAAGGAACATCTAGCTGCCATCAAGACTGCTAGAAATAGCAGTCAAATTTTCCTCATTAGCTCCTCTAGAGCTTTCTGGAATACTTTACCAAAACAAGGTATTATGATAATAAAAGACATCATTAGAAGAGCCTCTTATTTGGACATCAAGCCTGCTAGGAATAGCAGTCAAATGACCCTCAAACTCTGCCTTATTAAATAAAGAATACATTAGATAAGGTAGATAAGAGCTACACAATGCCTGATAAAAGACAAGAAGGTCATGTTAGAATACTTTTGATCAAAGTTGTTCTTAATGAACGCTGATTTGGGGTTTAAACTTCAACAACATCAACAATAACAACAATAACATCGAAATAATGATAAGAATTATATTACTTAAGAGGTTATGTTAGATATTGTGATTTAATGAGAAAGATGCATGAGTGATAGGGGTGTCTTTATTTCGATACTGTGCTACAATGGTACAAAATATTATAGAATTTAATTCCAAAACATGTTGCTTATTTTCAGAATTAATCTTTGCCATACAGCATCTTTATACTCTTTTACTCTTTTATTCTTTTACTTGTTTCAGTCATTTGACTGTGACCATGCTGGGGCACCACCTTTAGTCGAGCAAATCAACCCCAAGACTTATTCTTTGTAAGACTAGTACTTTTTCTATTGGTCTCTTATGCTGAACCACTAAGTTACGGGGGACGTAGACACACAAGCATCAGTTGTCAGACACACACACATACATTTATATA
This sequence comes from Octopus bimaculoides, assembly GCF_046866305.1. Taxonomy (NCBI): domain Eukaryota; kingdom Metazoa; phylum Mollusca; class Cephalopoda; order Octopoda; family Octopodidae; genus Octopus; species Octopus bimaculoides. The sequence continues at coordinate 20,882,615 of NC_142944.1, read as the reverse complement.
TATATATACAATGGGCTTCTTTCAGTTTCCATCTACCAAATCTACTCACAAGGCTTTGGTTGGCCCCAGACTATAGTAGAAGAAACTTGCCCAAGGTGCCACGCAGTGGGACTAAACCCAGAATCATGTGGTTGGGAAGAAAGCTTCTTACTACACAGCCACTCCTGTACCTATTATCAATAATTTTTTTATCATAAATATAGAGGCATATGAGTTTGTGTGTGTATGCTTGTCTGTTTGCGTGCATGTGTGTGTGATATATGTGTGTTGTGTGTGTGTGTGTGTGTTTGTGTTTGTGTTTGTGTGTGTGGTGTGTGTGTGTGCATGTGTGTGTGTGTGTATCATAGTGTATAGAGCTGAATATAAACCTACAAAAGATTGCCTGAGCTATGGGTTGTCTTAATTCTTAAGCATTCAAGTTTCTCTGTCAAATGTAATGCTTGTTTATTCACATTGTTTTGAATCAATCATGCATTATCTCATAGCTTTGAGATTTCCATGATATGATTTGTTTACTTTTTAGAATGACATTGTAGGGTAGGTGAGAGAGGCCAGATGTGGCCAGTTTGAACATAAAACTGGCAGAATATTTGGACTAGATATTGCCAACACAAATACCAAAGGGCTAAACTTAGAGTAAGGTCTGTAATGAGCCCGAGAATTCATAAGACTCTGAGCTTAATCTGGTTTCTATGGCATATAAATCACTGAGATTACAAGAGTCCCAACTGAATGGGATGCCTGTCTGTCACGGTGTTAACTTCACAGCTTTTGCTGGAACTCATTTACAGCAGAATGGACTGGAACAGTGTGAAATGAAATGATTTGCTCATGAATACAATTCACTGCCCAGTCCCAGAATTGAAACCATGGTTTTATGCTCATGAGTACAACACTCTAACCACTAGGCCACATGCCTCCAAGTTGTCTTAAGCTCTGAGCTTTTAACATTTTGTGATTTAAAGTTATCACCAATATTGATTGAAAACAACATAAGACTGGTTCATCTACAAGTTGCATAACGTAGATCATGTGGGACATGTGGAAACCATACAGGAAGTCCACTTTATATAAGTGTATTCGTTGTAGTCAAAGCTTTGTTACATTCAACCCTTTAGCACTTAAATCCAACCATATTTGGCCCAGCTATCCTACTGGTTTTATGTTCAGACTGGCCAGATCCAGCCTCTCACATTAACCTTGTAGTAACTCCTGCGCATGCGTAGTCTTACACATGCGTAAAATTAAACAAGCAAGCGTTTCCCGCTCAATTCATCCTCTTTCACGCTGGCCAGCGATTGAGCATGGACGTGTGTTTAAAAGCTGTCCCTACATCTTTCGGTCTTATACTCGACAGCTCGTTATTCTCACTTCTAAAGATGTATAACTAAAGATTTGTATGTTTACCAAGTAAATAAATGTTGTTTGAGTTGTTTAGTCTGGAGTTCAGCGTTCCGTCTATTTCTTCAATTTTATAGTAGAAAGTCAGGTATACAATCTAAAGATGTATAACCCACTTTCTACTAAAGTGGTGACTCCCGACGAAGAAAAAACGCAGCATGAACTACGGATTACCAACTTATAACTGGTGAACCTCGACTAAAGAACAAATACGGCCATGGAGACTGACTCATTACCAACATCTCCAAACATAGTCAACACGACTCAACAAGCGTGGTTTTTATTCTCGTCTCTGTTAGAGTGGATTTTTTCCACTCACGAAAAACAGACTGGATTTACGGCCTGCTTTTTATGTTTTTATATGTCGCATTTCACACTTTCACATTACACATACATCTTTTATGCTACACAATAACTCTTGTCATTCATTTCAGACGGTCGTTCTTTCATCTTGGGTTAAGAAAATTTTTTCTTCGAGGTTTCGCTAATGGTCGTACAGAAATTGTGTCTGTCGATCGTTCTGTAAAAGCGTACCTCTTCAAACACTCATCACCAAACAGCCTTTTCGCCACCAGCGTCGTGCGCCAACCAAGATTACCACCGTGACGACAACAATTACTACTATCAATTACAAGCTTTCCCCCCGACGTCGCCAAGTTTCAACTGAATCATTACCACTGTCAACATCATTACCACCACACATACAGAACACAGCTAGAGCAGTTCCTGCGCCGACGTTTTCATCAATGTACTCTATCTCGGTGTTTTGGGATTTTTCGCAGTCTATACTACAGACACTTTCACTTGTTCTGTGTTTTTTCTCACACACACACTTGTGCACTCATACATATTCTTTCCTTTCAGGGAAAACAAACTCTCAGACTTTTACATCGCGTGATTCCAGTTTCCTGGACAGTTGTCATCACGGTTGTTTTGTCATTGTCATTTCATTTATACGTTGCATGCATGTATTTCACAAGTGTACATTTCATTTCTTTGAATTTTCTTTGTGTGTTTGTACCACATCTTGTGGGTGGTTTTTCAGTGGCCATCCTGCCTCAGGCGTTCTAACAGATTTTATTTATCGTGCGTTTCCGCTCTGGCGAGGGAGCTCTGTAGTAACGCCTGTGCATGCGTAGTCTTACGCATGCGTAAAATTAAACAAGCAAGCGTTTCCCGCTCAATTCATCCTCTTTCACGCTGGCCAGCGATTGAGCATGGACGTGTGTTTAAAAGCTGTCCCTACATCTTTCGGTCTTATACTCGACAGCTCGTTATTCTCACTTCTAAAGATGTATAACTAAAGATTTGTATGTTTACCAAGTAAATAAATGTTGTTTGAGTTGTTTAGTCTGGAGTTCAACGTTCCGTCTATTTCTTCAATTTTATAGTAGAAAGTCAGGTATACAATCTAAAGATGTATAACCCACTTTCTACTAAAACCTTACAATGTTATTTTAAAAGTAAACAATCCCATCATTGAAATTTCGGAGGTATGAGATAATGCATGATTAATTCAAAACAATGTGAATAAATAAGCATTACATTTGACAGAGTAGTCTGAATGCTTAAAGGGTTATGGGAAAGGTAACCAATTTGACAATTACACATGTTACATTACTACCCTCTTCTATGGTCCTATCACACAATATTTTCAATTGAAATATACAAGTATGTTTCATTAACTTTATTTATTGAAAGGTTGTATTAAAACAAACAAAAATGGATTGTAAACCAGTCTAAAACTGTCTAATATACAGGGTGGCCACAAAATCACACACCATGGGAGATATCAAGCATGCTTTATTAGCAATGAAGTAGGTAATCCATTACAAATGTTCAAAGTGTTGGCCATATAGCTCTAAACAAGTGTTCATACGGAATTTGAAATTGCAATGAACCCTCTCAAATAGATCTTCTTGTCATTGACTTGTTCACACGCTTCAACAATTCTTTGAGGAAGATGTCCTTGGTCATGAATCTTTTAAGAATACACAAGGAATTTAATGTAGCCTTAGAAGAAAAAGTCCATGGGAGTTAAATCTGGTGACTGTGGTGCCCATTCAATTGGTCCGCGACGCCTGAGCCATCTCCCAGGATAATGTTCATTCAGAAAATTATGAGCCTGTAATTCACAAAGGAGCAGAGCCCCATCTTGCTGAAACCAGACAGGATTTTCCCTTCCAAGTGAATGCACGTGAGGCATTATCTTGTTGCCAAACATGTCCAGAACCTTCAAAATAGAATGGTCCAATTACTTGATTGTGCCAAATCCCACTCAACACCATTACCTTGCCCCCACCTTGTTGATTATCTGCCTCCATCCAATGAGGATTGGTTTGTGAGTAATATCAGAAGTTGTGGAAAGAGATAAAAAGAAGAGAATGTTAGCAATTTCATATATTGCAGGATGGCGTGTGACTTTATGACCACCTTGTAGTTTAAAACAACAACATAGCAAACGTAACTGATGTACACTAATCAATATTTACCAGCAGTAAAAATAAATTGCCTAAATTTTATCAACCGAGACTGTTAGTTAGTAAGGTGTTTTAACAGTATCACAACATTGGTTAATAGTGCGGAATATGGTAGCTGAGAGCTGGATATTTGTTCAGTTTACTTGGTGTTCACATATAAAACCAAGTCATGATATTTGGTTTTCAATAAATCACATTTATTTATATAACAAAATTACAATGATTACTTGCCGAAACTATTAAGCTGAATGCCTGAAGTGTGTCTACGTGTGGAAAGAGATGAGAAAATAAGTCTTCAAATTTGGTGAAATGATCTTTTAATATGAGACCAAGTAGCTTGGCTGCCAATAAGCCAAGAATATCACTGCTGACCTCTGCCAAGCTCACTCTTCTCTCTGATTTGTATTTCCTGCACATGTCAGATAGTGACCATCATTTCGTGCAAAATTTTCCATTACTCTTCATACCCATACAAATATGCCAGGACAGAGATTGATCAAAAGTAGGCTAATGTTACCTGATGTGGAATGTTGCTTCCAAGTATAGAAATTTGATGTGTCTTTTGCCCATTATGAGACCATCATGGTTTTGAATGTAAAGTACTGCTATAATAAAACGGTTGTTAAAGACTTATCTGGACAGTAAACATTTAATGGTGAGTGTCACACTCTGATGCCTCTGTGACAGTTGGAATATCATCCTGATTGCTAAGTAAAGACCTTTATAACTTTGATGATATATTTTTTATCGTAATTGTAGTTTTACAAGTGTTAGTTTTGATACAACATAAGTTAAGATATACAATTAGATTCAAAATCAAGATTTGAAGCCTTTGTAGATTAATTTCATACAGCAAATGTAACTAAAACATAAACTTACATCTTTAAATAGAAATTCCAAAGGAATTACTTCATAAACCCAGTTGATGTGTGTGTGCATATGTGTGTGTGTGTGTAAGTATGTAGTATGTATGTATACATGCATGTTTGTATAGAGAGAGAAAAAGAGAGAGAGAAGGGGTGGATAGATAGATTGATAGACAGATTGATTGACAGATAGATAGATAGGTAGGAAGATAGATAGATAGATAGATAGATAGATAGGTAGATAGAGAGCGAGAGTGACAGACAGACTGATAGATTGATAGATAGATAGATAGACAGACAGACAGACAGATATGCACACAGGTAGATAGACAGACAGACATACGTATTTATGATATTTGTGTGTGTGTGTGCATATGTGTATATATTTGTATGTGCATATGTGTATATGTGTGTGAATTTGTATATATGTGATTTCAAGCACGTGTATGTGTATTTGTATGTGCATGCATGTATGTGCTTGTGTGTGAAACCATATACCAAAAGAGTGAAGAAACAATACATACTGTAATGATATCCCACACAAAAGACATGGCAAACATGGCATCCATTTTAAAATCAGGATTTTCAAGAATGTTCTGTAAAAGAGAAAAAATTGAACAGAAAAAATTGTTTTTTTTTAACTCTTTAGAACACATTATTTTA
>NC_142944.1:20862205-20872205 GCF_046866305.1 Octopus bimaculoides | reverse complement strand
TAGTCACACGGTACTGCCAATGGCCATGCTCAAAAAGGTGTTTTTTACGTGCCACCTGCACGGGAGCCAGTCCAGCAGCACTGGCAATGACCTCACTCGAATGATTTTCTAACGTGCCACCAGCACAAGTGCTAGAAGGTGACACTGGTAATGATTACGCTCAAATGGTGCTATTTATGGGCCACTAGCACAAAAGCCAGACAGCTGCTCTGGCAATGAACATGCTTGGACAGTGCTGTTAGTCCTCCACTGGTGCAGGTGCCAGTCATCGAGTGTGGTTCAATTACGATTTTGAGGTGTGTATATACCAGGTGTGCTAGGTGTGCACTGCACATCCATCGAAAATGGCAAATTCATTATAAATATTAACCTTACTCATTAATTTAATCGCAAATCCTAATTGCATTAATTTAAATGCAAATCTTTGTTATATCACTACTTCAAATTTGGTGGCATTGTGTGTAGCAGCACACCCAATACAACAACCACCATACACCACTGATATATATATAGGCACATGGCTCAATGGTTAGGCACATGGCTCAATGGTTAGGTACATGGCTCAATGGTGAAGGCGCATGGCTCAATGGTTAGAATGTCAAGCTTACAATTGTGAGGTTGTGAGTTTGATTCCCAGAGCGGGTTGTGTTGTGTTCTTGAGCAAGACACTTTATTTCACATTGCTCCAGTTCACTCAGCTGTAGAAATGAGTTGCGATGTCACTGGTGCCAAGCTATATTGACCTTTACCTTTCCCTTGGATAACACTGGTGGTGTGGAGAGGGGAAGCCGGTATGCATGGGCGACTGCTGGTCTTCCATAAACAACCTTGCCCGGACTTGTGCCTGGGAGGGTAACTTTCTAGGTGCAATCCCATGGTCAGTCATGACCGAAGGAGGTCTCCTCCTCATACATATATATATTTAATACAAAGAAAATTGAGAGTTTGAACACAGCAAAGTCAATTTATTTACATAATGGTTAATTTCATAACACCCACATGCATTTCAATTTCTACCTTCATTTTACAATTAAAAATTGCATTATAAATTTAGAAGATAAAAAATGTCGTCAGGGCAAAAAGCGACATATTCATTTACATCCTAATAGATGTAGTGTTCACAACAGTCTGTACTCAGTGTGCACTGAGTTGCAGCAGAAACATATGTAGGTATAGAAATAGAAAGATGTGATTAACTGTAGAATAAAACTGGATATACAAATTTCTGTTCTCCTTGATTATTAATATATATATATATATATATATATATATATATATATATATACAGTGATGGACTGGGTCTAAAAATATTGGTTGCCAGGAGACTAAGGGGGCCCACCTGCAACTACAATGCTATCATTTAATTTTTTTTTTTGTTAAAAATATTCTTCTCAACTGTCTACAAATGCTGTCAGTCTGAAATAATTAATGCATTCTTTCAGGAATGAATTACAGATTCTCAAACTTGAGGGGATGGGCCCCTTAGATACGGGCCTCCATATATGGATGGATTCTAATGACGCAGGGGCCCACTTCCCATTGGGCATGCTGGCAACCTCGCCAGTCCGCCTCTGTACATACATACATATATGTGTGTGTGTGTGTGTGTATTAGCAGAGATACCCACTGTTGCCTGTGTTACATGGAATTGAAGAATTATACTTTTCTTTTATATTTTCTCCAATGAAATGGAATATCTATGATTTGAATTTCATCAAAATTGGAGATTAAGAATTTTAACGGGGGTTCTTTACCTCTTTACACACCCTAACATAAATTCTAATCATGACATATTTATCCCACACTACTCATCTTTATGGCCAGATTCCAAAATCCAAATCTTATAAAACCCATTCAAAGGTTTTTGCTCTTAAAAAAATGGAGCACATGGAGTACATGGAGCACTAAAATGTAGGAGTTAAGGCCCTTATTAGGGGGTTCTTAAAATCAACCAGAGAAGTTGAATTGTCGGGAATCTTTTTAAACTTGTGTCTTATATCTATTGTTCAAATTTCTTTGGAATCAGAAATATATGAATGTTCACTGGGTTTGTAAAAGAGAGCAAAGCTACAGGAAACCAAATGACAAATGATCACAATATGCAGTCAGCTACCCTACCCTAGTCGTTACTACTCCCCAATGTAGGATTCCTCACCATACAGGTGACCGACACAAACATAAGATGCAGTACGGATCTATAGCAATTGGAAGGGTATGACCCAATTCAAATAAACATTAACAGCTGTTTGACATGAGGGCTAAGGGGAAATGAAAGTGTCACCTCTGGAGTTTGCCAATGATCACTATGCCGATAGGTAACTGAACAGAATAAATCTCTTTGAATGACCAATCACTTATCTGGAAAGGCCTTAAAATCAATGTTACCACCTGGGAACTATCTCTGACCCAGTGATAATAAAAAGGCTCAAAGGAGGTCTACAACCAAATAACCGTACTCAAAATAATACTTTGCAACTGAATCAGTGGAGGCAAAGATGCCTCTCCTTTACATGACAATTTATGCACCACATTGCAGAAATCACAATCTAAGTATATCTCAAAGCAAACTCTTACACTGTTGTACCATTTAATTACAAATAACATACATCTTGAATCCTCGGGTGATTCTACAGCTTCCAAGACTACAATTGTATTTGTCTTGGCTTAGGAAAAATGTCTAAATTGTTGGGGTTAAGCCCCCCATTAAGGAGTCTTACTAACCTCTTAAGAAGTTGAAATTTTAGGAATATTACTTCATTTGTGTCTAATATCTATGGTTAAAATTTCCTCAACAGCAAAAATATATGAATGTTCATGGGGGTTATGGCCTCATTTATGGCCCTCACTATCAAATATACACTGCAATACATCCACCCTTATGCATAGAATATAATTTCCAAATTTCATAAAGATCCATTCAGTACTTTTGACCTTGTTTTAGATCATAAAAAAATGACTAAAATTTGGGAGTTAATGCCCCCATTAGGGTTCTACCCCCTTTAAGCCTCCTCAAATTCAAACCAAACATACTGCATCATACTTGCTCTTATGCATTGAATCTAAGCTCCAAATATCATAATGATCCATTCAGTAATTTTGGTCCATGAAAAATGACTAAAATTTGGAAGTTAAACCCCTATTAGGGGGGTCTTAGAATCATCCAAAGAAATGGTAATTTTGGGTATATTTTAAAATTTATTTCTAATATCTATGGTTCAAATTTCATCAAAATCCAAAGCATATGAATTTTCATGGGTATTCGGCACCCCCCACTCTTATGCCCCCTCAGAATTGTATAAAATATACAGCATTACCCTTCTCCCTAGGCTTGGATTCCATGTTTCAAATTTCATTTGGATCAGTCCAGTAATTTTTGAGTCTATAAATAACACACGAACACACAAACACACAGATATTGACTTTTATATAATATTATATAATATTTATATAACTAGAATATTTACATAATATTTATATAATTAGAAATACATATGTGATGAGGAAAGACATTCTTAAACGACTAACATTATTCTACATACACACACACATGCACACACACACACACACACACACACACACACACACACACACAAACACACACACACACCACACACACACACATAGTTTTTCTCTCCAGGATCCTTTTGTTTTCATGACCTTTGAGTTTAATTGGAAGAATTTATCCTTCAACAAATGATCTGAATATTTACAACATAAAGGGTTATTTTTTTTTTTGCAAGAAATTTATCCAGACTGTGGAACCTGGTGCAACTCCTGGCCTTACCAGTTCCTGTCAAGCCGTCCGACCCATGCCAGCATGGAACATGGACATTAACCGTTGATGATAATGATGATGGTGATGATGAACCAGCTGCCAAGTGATGGTACTGTAACGAAGTATGATTTTTACCTCTGATTTTGAGTTATGAGTGTGATAAGTTACTATATTACCTTTAAGCTTCCTTTGGTACAAAACTTAAACAAGACACACATGTTTGGAGGATCAACACTTGCCCCAAGGAAGTTATTGATGTTTTCATGTGACCAGCCATGCATCTGGAAATTAGACGAATACATATACATAAATATTTATTGTTTACTTTATAACAAGCTATTATTATTATTAATACAAAAATATGCATACTATGCAGTTAGTACATAAATATATGCCACCCCTCTCCTAATTCCTGGCAAGGTAGTGTTTTTCCTGAAATCTTTCGTACAAGAAGCAGCTTAAAGGCCAGACATGTTTTTGTAGAACCTTGTATGATCAGTGACTTAGTTTATTTTATAAACACAATACAAATGTCAAGAAAAAAAGACACTAACACGTTTCTTCTCTCTCACACATGCACATATACACATACCACACACACATAACACTCATTATAATTACATACCATACATAAATATATGTAATATATATGTATGTGTATAGGCATACATTATATATACATATGCACACACACACACACACGCATACACACAAACATATATATATATATACATATATAATTAAAACGTAGGGTAAAAAATCATATATTAATTAATATTGATTTATTACCAGGAAGCTAGCACATTTAAAGAATCAGAGAAATTCAGAAAAAATATCTGAGATCTTAGGGGATTAAAGTATATGTTTATATATAACAATCGCTACTAAAGTGGACATTTAATGTGCTAGAAGTAGATCACATGTTGTGTCTACTAAGACCTAATGGTTCTCAAACGAAATTCAGCGAAATACCAAAACGTATGTGGGCAAGACAGTGAAAATTACATAAATAAAACATTGTTATTCACGGACCGGTTTCAAAATTAACACTCTTACCAAATGTCTGCTTCTCATCAGCGTGAACTGTAAGTGAATCATAATTCTCAGAATCTTATACAAGTTGTTCACCCCGAGAGGCAAACGTGTATATGGTTCTGCTAATAATTCGTTTGAGAACCATTAGGTCTTAGTAGACACATGTGATCTACTTCTAGCACATTAAATGTCCACTTTAGTGGCCATCGTTATATATAAACATATATATATATATATATATATATATATATAAAGGTAATATTTATTTCTCACTTAAAGTGTATGTACTGTTAAAACACAGAATACTGCACTGTTTACCATGTAAAAGGCCATTGTAATCCACATAGTCTATAAATTTACATTTCATTGTTCAATTTGTAACTCTAAAGTTTTGTAGAATCTCAGGCAATCAAATATTGATCTATTAATATGCATGATGACTACATCACAGAATTATGCAATACTAAGGTATCCGAAATGTGCATAAGCTGATTTAAAATGTATTGTTCTTGATTCTTTTGTGTTTATACAAGTGATAAAAAAAAAAGAGAGAGAGGGGGCGGGGAGAGAGTGAGAAAGAGAGAGAGAGAGGGGTGGGGAGAGATATCTATACATGTATAAAGATTTTTTTACTATGGAAATATATATTACAACCCATGCTAACAGTTTAACCTATGCCAGAAGTTGGATGTAGAGGATTTATAGGACACTGTGTGAGACGACTGCTGTTACCGTAAGGTAAATACCACCATGACCGATATCCAAACTACAATGGAGAAGGCTAGACACTGGATTTGATTAAAAAGAGACGATGAGCGATGGCTAGAGAAATATTGAGCTTTATTTAATAATCAGTTGATCTAGCAAGCGGGGCCTCATATCAGTGAGGGGGGCCGGTTGCATTGATGCTGACAAGAGGTAGGCCCTGAAACGGCGCACATTCTCTCTTGGTGACCCCATACACTTGCTGGTTTCTGGTATGCGGAGTTCTCAACTGGTAGCACTTGCATGTGTGAGTTGTTTGCAAGACATCAACCTATGCCAGTATGGAAAACATATTAAATGATGATGATGATGATGGTGATGATGATGATGTTGATGATGAGGACAATGATGATGAGGATGACGATGAAGCACTCATACCTGTTTGAGCTCAATCATGTCCTCTCTGGTGAGGACAATATGAGAACGTGTTATCATTTTTATGTAGACAAGATTGAACTGGTATTGTCCAATATTGGAACTGTTCATAACTTGTTGAATGTTACTAGATACACTAGAACCAACACTATCACTGCCCATGGTTTTTGAACTAGTCTGAAAGCAGATAGAAAAAGAAAATTCTTCAGTAGCCAGACTCATACTAGCCATTCAAAAACACAATGTGTTAAATTGAATTAATCATTTATTATTTGGAGTCAAAATTTTCAACACACTGTCTGCAACCTGGTCACAGGCACAGTTCTTCTACAGCTGTGTCAGTGACCAGGTTATAGATTGTGTGATGAAAATTGATTTACTTTCAACATACAGTTTCAGATCAGACAACTGTACATTTCAAGAACTGATATAAGAAAAATTGCAACAAATTCAAAAGTGGCAGGGAATATTAAAACAGGATCCATGCATGCAAAAATCAATAGAAAATGGTAATAAAGAATGCAAAATTACAAACAAACAATTTAATTCACATGTTGTTTCTTCTTCTTCTTCTTCTTCTTCTTCTTCTTCTTCTTCTTCTTCTTCTTCTTCTTCTTCTTCTTCTTCTTCTTCTTCTTCTTCTTCTTCTTCTTCTTCTTCTTCTTCTTCTTCTTCTTCTTCTTCTTCTTCTTCTTCTTCTTCTTCTTCTTCTTCTTCTTCTTCAGATGACCACAACCGAAATGTGTTTCACCATATTGTACCAGGAATTTCTGAGCCTTCCATAACTTTGGTAGATCCTCAATTTCATGTAGTGTCTGCATGTATGTATGTTTTTTTCTTTGAGTTTTATCTAAGAGAGTTCAAACCAGATGCTAACAAATAACAACACTTTTTGAGTTGAGAATGTTCAAGCCAAGTGCAAACAAAGTGATGAAACTTTTTGAGTTAAAAAAATTCCTTGAGTTGATGTTTTGGTTGAGATTCATTGGAATACCTTACAAATCTTCACTGTGCCATTGATAGATTAGATCTGGAGAGCCTATGTCAGTTCCTTTTCCTCATTCTTTAGAAAACTTATAATATTTCCAAGTTTTTGTGTAAATTTGTAGGTACATAGTCTCATGCACCTATGATGATAGATACAAATAAGAATTTATCGTCAGAGTACAAGAATTATAAGTTCCACTTTAATTTGCCATAAATGTTCTCTATTTCCTGAACTTTTGATGGTGCATCCACATCCACTGGGTAGCTGACCTCAACAGCAGTGCATGACTTTTGTTTCCTTTCTCACAAAACAATATCAGGTCTGTTATATTAAAACCAAATTGCGACTTTTATTGGAACGTTCCTTGTTTTTAAAGGTGTGGATACATGCTGGTTCTGACATGCCTTTGATGTATACATCAGGGCAGTTCTTCCTGCAGATAGCATTGTAAATAGTCTTTGCAACTATATCATGCCTCAAGAACAGGTAGTATCTCATAGACATTTCAGGGCAGCTGATGATGAGGGTGATATCTTCCACAATAGCAGCAGAGCCAACATTTTCTATCACAACATGGAAGTTGGGTGGTTCAATGTTTCTTGTTTATCAGGTATTTAGTAGCTGTCACCTGTTCCCGGATAGTGAAAGCATATCCTTCTATGTGGGGTGTAATGTATTTATCACAGATCCAGAAGAGGCTATTCTTGTCAATGTAGTTGTTGCCTTCTAGCTTATGGTATATGTACCCATGCATTGCTTTCACTAGTACAATGCCTACTTCTCTGCTAAGCTCCTGTTTAGGTAGGCCAGTCTAGCCTCTTTTCAGTTGCTTGTGACAATTATATTCTCAAACTATCTGCACAGTAGTTCTTCCTCAATTCTGAAGATGCTGCTCTCACTTTGAGTATACATGGAATGTACTAATTTCTTTCGTCACTCTTCAGCAGGTGTTGTCTGAGTGATACAATGTAGTAGTCAAAGGCTGTTTGGACTGGTGCCACTGTCAATGTGTAAGTTTCCAGTGGTGGTCAATACCTTTCTGGTTTTGATGTCTAGACTGCATATCCCATCAAGTGTCCAGTCTAATATCTCAAATGTTGGAACTAGCACTGGCACTGCAAAAGCATTATGAAATATGGCCTTGCTACATGCAGACACCTCTGCGCTCCATATTTTTCAGAGTCTACAAAAGTACTCCTGTAATACTGGCCTTAGCCACAGCGTCAATGTATGCAGCATTCTCATTGATTCCAAAATACATATAGTTTTCATCAGTAGAGATAGGGGAGATAGACAAGCTATTGATGTATATGTTCTCTGTCTGATCAAAAATTTTCCTTAAGTTGACTCTCATGTATTAGTATTTATCTTGTCCAAGGTGGTGAACTGGCAAAAACATTAGCATGCTGGGCAAAATGCTTAGTGGTGTTTCATATGTCTTTACGTTCTGAGTTCGAATTCCATCGAGATTGACTTTGCCTTTCATCTTTTTGGGATCGATAAATTAAGTACCAGTTGTGTACTGGCCCCTTCCCCAAAAATTTCAGGCCTTGTGCCTTGTGTATAAAAGTATTTATCTTGTTCAAACTCCCTTCTTATATTTTACAAGTTCTCATTGTCTCTTAATGTTGTTCATGTTATCAGAATATTACTTTTAAGTCATCAACAAGAAATGTGAGGGTGAAGTTAATTTCATTCTTTTCTGCAAATCCCAGTATGTATGTGTGTATTATGTATGTATGTATGTATGCACGTATGTATTACCAGAAACATGAAGCCTTTCACCACACAGCATCAAAAATCTCTGCACCACTCTTAACTTTGCTAGATCATCAATGTGTTTTCTACCAATGATATCAAGATACTTGGTGACTTTCATTCTCTATTAGAGTGAAGAATTCTCCAAAATATAACCTAAGATATTGCTTGGTGTTCAGTATAGTAACTGTAACCTATACAACCCACCTTGTGAGGGGCACAATTGTAGAGATGGGTGGAATGTATTCATAAATAACCTCTTTGGCCTTGGGCTCATGCTATGGAATGTTTTGAACCCTCATAAGTAGCATGATGTATGTACCATCAAAATAATCTTGAAGTGCCTTACTTCATAGCCTAGTTTTCAGTTCTAGGGAGAAGAACTGTCTCTTGATATGCCGTGAAAATGGTGTTAACTTTGAGATACTTAATCGGTTGCAATATCTTGAATTCTAACATTAAATGTTACAATTCTCACATTTTGAAGGGTTGAATATTATCTTTTATCTTTTACTTGTTTCAGTCATTATACTGTGGCCATGCTGGAGCACTGTGTCCAGGAATTTTTAGCTGAATGACATGACTCCAGTACTTTTTCCTTTAAGCCTGATATTGGTATCTATTGGTATCTTTTGCCAAACTGCTAAGTTACAGGGATGTAAACACACCAACACTGGTTGTCAAGTAGTAAGGGGGACACACACACAGACATATACAATATGTTTATATATATACGATGGGCTTCTTTCAGTTTCCATCTACCAAATCCACTCACAAGGCTTTGATTGACCTGAAGCTAAAGTAGAATCACACTTTCCCAAGGTCTGAACCCAGAACCATGTGGTTAGGAAGCAAGCTTCTTACCACATATTAACTCCAGTACATAACTGGTATTTCATTTTATCTTCAGGTAGAAGAATGACAAATTTATCTATTGGGTTGGCAACTAAGTTCCTGCCATTTTTTTAAATTTTGGAATTTATTATGTTTTTAAATTTTGGAATCTATTTTTTTCGAGAATTCTATTTTTGAATCATTTTGGAATCTATCTTGTTTTTGTTTTTTTTCTAGTTAATTTTAGTTAATTTTTGTTTATTTTCAGATCATTAAAATGGAATGTCAAGTTAAGAAAAACGAGCATTTTCGACACCTTCTTATTGCTTTTAATCAAGATTCTAAGGCCGCAAAAGCTGCTTGCAACACTTGTGATGTGTATGGAGAGGGTGCCACAGCTGAAAGAACCACTCGTGATTAGTATACCAAGTTCAAAAATGAAAATTTTGACCTCAAAGATGCACCTCATT
>NC_142944.1:20852205-20857205 GCF_046866305.1 Octopus bimaculoides | reverse complement strand
AACGTTTCCCAGATTTGAACATTGAAGACCGGTTATTTATATTGATGTTTCTAATTGACATAAGAAAACACTTGAATGATTTAAATTTGTGTTTACAAGGGAGAGATCAAACAGTACTTGATCTTTTTGAATATTGGAAAGGATTTTTGTTAAAATTAGATATTTTATACTTAGTAACGCTTACAAATACTTTCCAAATGTAAAAGCTTATTCAAATCGATTTAATGTTAATAAAAATGAGCTTCAAAAATATATTCCAACGTTGAAAGAAGAATTTTCCAAGTGAGGTAAAGATTTCGAAACTTATGCTCCTATATTTTCTTTTGAAACCGAACTCATTTGATCTAATACTTTTTGAGTGGATGCACATCGATAGTTTTAAAATGGAAATGATTGAATTAACAACTTTAGAATTGTGGAAAACAAAACTTGTGGAATTATGAAAAACTCTTGAAAGAAGCTGCTTGGAGAAGTCTGTTGCCATCTTCAATTGCTGGATGTTGTTGCCTGAAAGATTCAATTCTTTGAAAATAATCTCATATTCTCTGCTTTCAGACATAACATGTTCAACATGCTCAACATAACATGTGAACAAATTTTCTAACGTATGAAATCTGTTTTGTTACATCCTTGTTACTTATGTGATTTTTTGCTACCCTGATACTTGTCTATTTATTTTTTTCCGTGTTACTTGTAAACACCGGAAAAAAAACACACATACATTTATATATATACTTATATATATATTTATAAACACACACATATATACATATAGGTGCAGGCATAGCTGTATGGTTAAGAAATTTGCATCAAAACTGAAATACATAGTTTCAGGTTTAGACCCACTGAACAGTGGCTTGAATAAGTGTTTTTACAATAGCCAATGTCATATGGGGGAAATTGGTAGACAGAAAACTGCAGGGAGCTCATTGTAAATCATCATCATCATCATTTAATGTTCATGATCTATTCTGGTATGGATTGGACAGGTTATCAGGATCTGATGGGTCCAGGAACAGCATCAAGCTCCATTGTCTACTTTCGTGTAGTCTCTATGGCTGGATGCCCTTCCTAACACCAACCTCTGTGTGCTTATTTTGGGTCACCAGAACTAGTGAAGTCATCAAGTATCCTTTATATTTAATAGCCTTTCATGTAAAGGGTGATGTAGTGCCTAAATTGGTAAAGCACCTGACAAAATGCCATGTGGATTTAATTACATTCCTTTTACATTCAGAATTGAAATTCCATTGGAATCAACTTCAATTGTTGAGTTACCAGGATTTTATAAAATAAAGAAATAGTCAGGTGTGAAAATAGATACAACTGACTATACACCCCTCCACAAATGCCTGTGATATTGTGGATCACATGGTTTAGGGTGTATGACCAACCATAGAATGTATAATAATGGAGGATATAGATGTAAGCTATACTTCAGTGTTATGTATTGACACTATATACACTGTCGTGGTTTGTACTGGAGTGTCACTATAGAAGATACTGGAGTGCAGAGACTGGTGTTTATAGCAGTGTACCATCATGCTTGGTGCATGATAACTTTGTATCATATTGGAAATTTGTTTTTGCAGCTGTTTTAGCTCTAGGTCAGCTAGCACTAAATGTACAAAACCTATGATCAAAGACATTCTGACCATGACCATCTTGTCAATTTAAACTAAGTTTATGTCAGACTGCATTATCAAATGTATCATCATTCACCTATTTAAAGTTAGCAGAATGAAATTTGAAGATTTACCTGCTGTTTCTAGTAAGTTGAGTGACTGCATAGAGGATCTTCCATTGACAATACTGTAAGTTACTATGGGGAATATTGTAGTGTATGTGTATATATATATCTATATTTATATCAGTAAAGTACATTTCATTGCAATGTATTGCAACAGGGTGTATGATGTTGCAGTCAAGTACATGCTGTACTATATTAAAATAACAGGAGCACAAGCAAACAAGATAAAATCATGGTTGATTGCTATGTTAGAAATAACAACCAAGTCTTTCTTAACACATGTCCACGATTGCTTGATCTGCTAAAAATAGCTACCTGATCTCCCTCAAATCATGTTCTATTACTGTCCAGTACCTTAACGACAGTTCTCACTGCCTGTGACAAAGACACTTTTGATGCCACCCATTTTAATTAACAAACATGACAGGATAGAGGAAATTTTATGCTTCTTCACACCTGAAGCTAATGTGGACAAAAAATAAAACTGTGCCCAGAGTAGGAGACTGCACCTCTTTGTACCCTCTATCTATGCTTCTGCTACTGTCTTAAAAATACAGGGACAGACATTGCAGTGTGGTAAGAAGCTTGCTTCCCAACCACATGGTTCCATGTTCTGTCCCACTGCATGGCATCTTGGGCAAGTATCTTCTACTATATCCTCGGGCCAACCAAAGCTTTGTAAGTGGATTCGGTAGATGGAAACTGAAACATGCCCATCATATATGTATGTATGTATGTATGTATGTATGTATGTATGTATGTATGTATGTATGTATGTATGTGTGTGTGTGTATGTATGTGTGTATATATATTTGTGTGTGTGTGTGTGTGTATGTATCTTAGTGTCTGTGTTTGTCCCCCATCATCATTTGACAACCGATGTTGGAGTATTTATGTCTCTGTAACTTAGTGGTTCAGCAAAAAGAGACCGATAGAATAAGTACTAGGTTTACAGTCCTAGAGTTGATTTCTCTAACTAAAATACCCTTTAAGGTGGTGCTCCAGCATGGCCACAGTCAAATGACTGAAACAAATACAAGAATAATGTAATCCTAGATGTGCTGTGTTTAACAAACAAAAAGAAGAACGATGTTAGGGTAAGAATGTCATTGTTAATGCCATTGGTAACAAAGTCACAGTTTGACCTCCAGTAATACAACAGTAACAACAACTAGAACAAGAAAATACAAAAAAAAAAAATTGAATAAAGATAATTTGATGACTCAAGTTCTTACATCATCTATTTAATCGATATGTGGAAATAATTGATTATTAACACTTGAAATAATTAAAATATTAACACCTTCATTTACCTGACTTCCTGGAGGTTTTGATAGAATTTTTACATCATTGAAATTTATTTTCCAAGAAACTTTTGTAAGTTCTTCTTCAAAGATTTTTTTCCTGGAAGAAAAATAAACAAAAAATGTAATGGTAAGAGTTTAAATTCAAATGAAGATATCTTTACAAATATATTATAAATACATAACATGCGTATGTGTATATTTATACACACACACACACACTCACACACACACACACACACACACACACACACACACACACACACACACACACACACACACACACACACACACACACATTCACACACATACAGGAAAACATGGGACAAATTACTGAAGGCCAGTCTCAGATTTAAAATAATTTCTGTGTCACATCTCGGTCCAAGGTTCGAAATCCAATGTTGAACACCGAATTGGTGAAGACAGATTTTATGACATTCCAAGGTTCGAAATTCACTGTTTGAAATCCAAATTTGTACTAAAATGGAAATCCAGATTTTATGAAATCCAAAATTTTTGGAATGCATGTTTTTGAAAAACCAAATTTTATGTGAGGCCAATTTTGGTGAAACCAAAAACTGGTATTCGGAGTCCGAATTTCTGAACTGTATATATATATATATGCTACCTTTGTAAATATTTTGACTGCACATCTGGTGTAGCATTTGCTTTTTATTCGTATATATATTCGTTTGTATGTAAACTGGTTTTTATGCTGACTATTGTTAATAATATTTTCCAAAAATTTCATGGTGTTTTGTTGTTTTTGGTTCACCCTATCCTCGTTGTTTCTGTAAATTCGGGTTATGGCCACCAGCTCATAACAAATAATTAAATATTAACACCTTAAATCTTATGAAGAAGATGAAAAAAGGACTGACATATCTGGTGCCTTGATGTACTCAAGAAGACCCACCCACCACAGCAGAATTATTATTATACCATAATAAACACATTGTACAATGTGTTTATTATGGTAGTTTTGACTTTAAAAGTCCCTCCTAGCATGAGGCATTTATGTATAGTAATGCCCTTAATATAGATAATATATATATATATATATATATATATATATATATATATATATATATATATATATATATATATATATATATAGTGCTTCCAGAAGTCAATTTCACCACAGTGAGAAGATTTTCATGAGAACCTCATATCACCAGATTTCATGGTCCTTTGTCATTTTCTCTGTAAGATTCAAGGATCTTGAGATCAGTCTTAACCAGTCTTCATGATGATGATGATGATGATGATATATACATATAAACATACCACCTTTTACTAACTCTGGTATCAGCTTCAAGTAACTCTAAAACCAATCATAAGTAACTCAGGTACTTAAGTGTCTGGTACCAGCCTAAGTGACCCTGATACCAGCCTTTAGTGACTCTGATACTATTTTCTACATTGTTTCCTTTACCGGAAGAAGATAAATGTCCAAAACATCAAAATTTTCCAACCTCACTGGAAATCGGTTCACAGTATTTTATTTCTATCTACACACATATATGCATTAAATTTCACCAATGTTCACACTTTCACCAATTTCCTTGGATTCTGCTGTTTAATAAAATACATATTTCTGAGAATAATTAAGTTCAAAAACCTTCTAACTGTGATCATCTCTTCTTTGCTTTTTAATATCAGGAACACACTATTCAGTGTTTCATTCCCATTTCATGTGTACTTGTTTAATTTTAAGAAGATTTGCCTGCTGTTTGTTGTAGATTAAATGGCCAGTTGAAAGGCATTCTGGTTGGCTTGTATCATTTTCATTAAAGACAATATCATGAATATAAGAATTGATTTAACATAAAGTGAACTTACTTAATACCGTAATAAAAAGCTGCTATAATAATGGAAACCAATACTAATGAACCAAGCACTCCTCCGGCAATGGATTCTGAAATATAAGATTCATATTACAGTTA
>NC_142944.1:20767205-20844705 GCF_046866305.1 Octopus bimaculoides | reverse complement strand
TTTTTCTCTTGTTGCTCATGTATTAAACTCATTTGTCTATATATTTCATGTTGTTTACACAGGTGGTGATACCCTATACTCATATATGCATATATATATATATATATATATATATATATATATATATATATATATATATGTATATATGTACACACACATATATTATTATTATTATTATTATTATTATTATTATTATCATTATCATTATTATTATATATAGATGTACATACACATATACATACATACATACATACATACATACATACATACATACATACATACATACAAACTATAAACCAGACTAGTAACATCTCCATCAATAATTTGATGGTTTTCCCCTGTATCCGACAAGGAATGTTACAGTAGCACCTGTAACAAAACACGTGTCACTAAAGAATATTATGGCCAAATAAAGAAAATCTGGACCTCAGGACTCTCTGCATTCAATAAAACAGTGGCCCACAATGTGTTTACAGTGCCAGTACTTATACCAACATTTGAGCAGCTAGATTGGATGCTTGATGAGATCTGAGCCATTGATGTGAAAACCCAAAAAATACTAACAAACATAATTTCCACATAAACAGTGATGTAGACTGCCTCTACCTAAAATATAAACAAGGCAACAGAGGCTTAACATCAATCCAAAATGCCTTTGAATGTCACATCATATCCCTTCGACAACATCTTTTAACCACCAAGCATCGAAGTGATAGTCACTCATAATGAAAAGGAATACTGGTGGAATGTCCCAGTGAAGACTTCAATAAAATGTAAGCCCAACAGACCTGATATAATGATTTGGGATAGGGAAGAGAAACTGTGCACAGTTGTGGAAATTAGCTGCCCAGTGGATGTTAACATAAAGCTGAAGATCAGTGAAAAAATGAGCACCTATACTGAACTATTGAGAAATCTACAGTTACTCTATCCAGATTACAAGTTCAGGTTTATACCTGTAATTATTGGGGCCATGGGATATGTAACATGCTGCCTAAATATCAATCATGAGAAATTAGGCTTCTCAAAACCAGAAAGGAGAAAGCTGATTCGATGACTACAGACTCAATACATCAGTGGAACTGTAAAAATCTGTAAAACTTTCCAGAAGTTTATCATTTAAATATATACAAGCATGTCTAGATGTGTAACTATATGCATAAGAATACATACATAAAACATACAAATCTGCACATACATACATGTATACATACATACATACATACATACATACGTATATACATACAAACATACATACATACATACATACATACATACATACATACATACGTACATACATACATACATACATACATACAAACATACAAACATACATACATACATACATATGTACATACATACAAAAATATCCTGTTATTGATGTTGAAATTCCAATGAAGGAACCTTGGATCTAAGTTAGAAACCAGTTCTTTCTCTATTGGCAGGAAATCTTGAAATAAACTGAATAATGACATACATACATACATAGTGGCTGCTTTCTCGTACACAAGCAAAGTCATTGCTTGAAAGAATCATTGAAATGAAGAGTCATTGATAATGCAATGTGAGGCCCTTATGTGACTCTTGAGCTCTGCCAAAGATTTGCACATTTTAGTACATAATGCACAATTGTGCTGGCTGACAGTAGGAAGATTTTTGACATGTCTTTTCAATCCTCCAACTGAAATGCACACCTTTCCACAGGGTTACACATGTTCTGTTGTGAACAATAGCCATATCACAATTTATAATGGGTCGATTCTTGTGAGTTCTCTGGTGGCTGATCAGGCTTTCACAACTCAAGCATTTCCTCCCATAGATCATACACATAAAAAGTAACACTCTCTCATTTTCCATATATTCATTCTTTCCAAGCCTTCTCTTGATCATCGTCTGCTTCATTCTCTCTCTTTCGGACTTTGAACAACTACTTTGGACTCCTTTCCTCCATCCATTTCGGTCTTGTGCTTCTCTCTCCCAATTAACACCTGAAATTCCTGTCTGTATCAAAGCATATATGCATGCATGCATGCATGCATACATACATACATACATACATACATACATACATACATACATACATGCATACATACATACATACATACATACATACATACATACATACATACAAATACATAATACATATATACACAGACACACACAAACACACACACACAAACAGACATACATATATATATATATGTATGTATGTATGTATGGATGGATGGATTGATACATGCATGCATGTATCAATGTACGTGTGTATGTATGTATGTATGTATGTATGTATGTATGCATGTATTGATACAATGCAGCAAAGAAACAGGAATATTTTGACTGGATACATACCTCTGAGTATGACAATTCTTCAATAGCTACCAATCTTCCTATACCAGTTGGAGATGTATAATCCCAAATCATATAAACTGGCATTCTATCAGCATTTGAATCAAATTGGACAGGGCTCATAATGGCATCACCTAGAAATTTAAATTAGATTACTTTTTAACAATCTTTCAATTCTTAGAAAGATACTAAACTAAAGGATTTTCCAAATTCACAAGAATTCATAGAGCTTGGTACTTGCATTTTTGTTTTCCATTGAACACTACAGAATTGAGCTCTGTTAAGATTTTATTCTATCATATACAACTTTTACTACAGCTAGGTACCGAAATCTATCAAGCTACTCTTTAATTCTACAAGTACTCCCACTGCTTGCTGGAGTAAATTATGCCATGTTGTGGAGTCTAGATGTTGCTTTTCCAGCTTATAGTTTGATTAATGATCACAATCATGCAGTAGTTGAATTCGAATCCCGGACCGGGCTGAGTGTTGTGTTCTTGAGCAAAACACTTTGTTTCATGTTACTCTACTTCACTCAGCTGTAGAAATGAGCTGCAGCATCACTGGTGCCAAGCTGTATCAGCCTTTGCCTTTCCTTTGGATAACACTGGTGGCATGGAGAGGGGAGACAGGTGTGCATGAGTGACTGCTGGTTTTCCAGAAACAATCTTTACAGGACTTTTGTCTCAGAGGGTAACTTTCAAGGTGCACTCCCATGCTCATTCATGACCAAAAAGGGTCTCTACTCTTACTCTTTAGTTCTGCAAGTGCTTCCACTGCTTGCCAGAATAAGTTGTGGTGTCTAGGTTTTACTTTTTCAGACTGTAGTTTGATTAGTGATCACAATCATGAGGTAGTGAGTTCAATTCCCAAACTGAGCTGTATGTTGTTTTCTTGAGCAAAACACTTTATTTCACGTTGCTCCAGTTAACACAGCTGTAGAAATGACTTGTGACATCACTGGTACCAAGCTATATCGGTCTATTTGTCTTTCCCTTGGATAACATTGATGGCATGGAGGGGGGACACTGGTATTCACAGGTGACTGCTGGTCTTCCATAAACAACCTTGCCTGGACTTGTGTCTCAGAGAGTAACCTTCAAGGTGCAATACCATGCTCATTCATGACCAAAAGGGATCTTTACCATTTACTCTTTAATTCTACAAGTGTTCTCACTGCTTGCCATATTAAATTAGTAGTTGTTAATACATTTGGTCTGTCAGTTTATGATAACCTTAGTTGATTATAACCTTATAAGTTAATGTTGATTACTGTGAGTCTTTAATCTGGTAAGATTGAAAAAAAGGTCATGAAACCTATCTACTTGAATAATTTATAGCAATGTTTCATTGTAAGAAGAGTACAGCAATAATAATAGAAGAAAAACCAATGAATTTCTTTGGACACTTCTCATAATCATATGCATACTCACTGGAACTTGTAACAGGAAATTGTGCTGAAATTCGGATCACTAATCTTTCCACTCACTTGAGACGGATTTCAGTTCATTTTCTCATTATTCTACTTATTATCACTTTTGATCTATATTGGACACATGGTTCTGTTTGACCGTTCAAGGTCTCTGTCTCAACTAATCTTTTAGATTCACTGTATAAACTAGCAAAGAATCAGTTTGAGTTCAGTTGATGAAATAGTTCCTTGATCAACACTTCAACAATGATTTTTTTTTCCCTGTAATCCTAGGTCCAGCCAATCCCAGCATGAAGACTCTTTCATCAACACAAGTACAAGGCTTTTGTTGTGGTAGGCCAATAGTTGTTTTGACATTATTCTCTTAGTCAACAAGACTGCAGCAATGTCAACTAACCCAGCTACAGGGAACAATTACTAGTATGCCTAACAGCTTGTCTGTTACAAAGCCTTCCTGCCATAGTTGTACACACACATATTCAATTTTGCTTTTTACATAAACATTAGTATTAATATTTTATCTAACCATTTCTCACTGATTTGCAGAACCTCAATATACAGGTTTTGGTAAGCTTAATAAACATATTTTGACAGATGAAAGAAAAATACATATACTCTTTTACTCTTTTACTTGTTTCAGTCATTTGACTGTTGCCATGCTGGAGCACTGCCTTTAGTCAAGCAAATCGACCCCAGTACTTATTCTTTGTAAGCTTAGTACTTATTCTATCGGTCTCTTTTTGCCGAACCGCTAAGTTACAGGGACGTAAACACACCAGCATCGGTTGTCAAGTGATGGTGGGGTACAAACACAGACACACAAACACACATACACATATATATCTACGATGGGCTTCTTTCAGTTTCCGTCTACCAAATCCACTCACAAGGCTTTGGTCGGCCCTAGGCTATAGTAGAAGACACTTGCCCAAGGAGCCACAAAGTGGGACTGAACCCAGAACCATGTGGTTGGTAAGCAAGCTACTTACCCCATAGCCACTCCTGCACCTATCTCTATTTCTTTTATTAAGTATATAAACATTCACATGTGCTTACACCTTATTACATTTATAAACGGTAAAAAAAAAAATACAGTTTAGTGAGACTGAAGAATAAATATCAAAAGAACATACTTATAAATGTTATATTTCGGGCAATTTCCAACATCAAGCTCCCATTTCTGAAATCCAGTTGACTTGTTAAACATTTTTTTACCAAGAGAGCATAGATGAAAACTGCATCATATAAATAGGAACTATAGTGAGAACCCTAAAATAATAATAAAATTCTCTTTATACAAAATATAACAACAAAAATAAGAAAAATTCTCTTTATACAAAATATAACAAGAAAAATATGAAATAAATTTATGCATACCAAAGTTTGTTTTACCACTGATTCAGAAAAGAAAAGGTCATACTTGTGACTTTTGTCTAAAAGAACTGGTAAAGAGAAAAGAATTCTCCTCTGACCTAGCTTGAATATTTCCAAAAGAATGGTTTATGCTAAATTCACTCAATGACCAGATGGTCATTGCTTGGTCAAAGAAGATGATGGATCTTTGATACCTAAATGTAGTTTTTTCTAGAATTGCTGAAAAATTGCTTGTAATATTTATTCTTTATTTTGCCACATTGCTTGACTGAAGGACAGCAGATGGACAATCAGGGTGATGGAATGGATGCTAAGGCAATGGACAAAATCAAGAGGCCGACTAAGGACAAGATGGCAAGATGATCTCATCCACTGCCTGAGGTCAGCATGGCTACAACTGGCCAGAGACAGACAGTGGTGGAAGGAATCCTGAGAGGGATTCCTCCTTCAGGAGTGATGAAGCCCTGGTTGAGGTATTTCATTTGTAAACATTACAATAAAAATCCGAAGAACAATTTGGTAAAAAATAAAAAGAATTAACAAAAGCAAACAATAAGAAAATAGTAAAAAAAAAATGTGGGGGTGCAAATAAGGAAAAGAAGTAAGAAACAATAAATAACAAAACAGGCACAAGAGTGACTGTGTGATAAGAAGCTTTGCTTCCCAACCACAGAATTCCAGGTTCAGTCTCACTGAATGGCACCTTGGGCAAGTGTATTTTATAATACTATTTCCATAAAATTTTAAATCATTCCCCCAAAAATGAAACTTTGGCTGTCAATGGGTTAATATTATTCCTGTCAGAATCGCAGTGGTTCCAGAATTGGGGAGATATTTGCCTTACCCTTGATACATACAAGAGCCAAACTTAAACTTGATGGAAAAATAAATCATGAAATAAATTTACCTTTCCACAAAGGTAATAATAATAATAATGATGATGATGATGATGATGATAATAATAATAATAATAATCTTTTCTATTAAAAGCACTAGGCCTGAAATTTTGATTTGAGAGGACTAGTTGATAACATCCACCCCAGTGTTTCACTGTTTTTTAATTTATCAACCCTGAAAGGATGAAAGGCAAAGTCAATCTTGGCAGAAGTTGAACTTGGAACATGCAGACAGATCAGATGAAATACTGTTAAACAGTCAGCTAACGACTCTGCCAGCTTGCCACCTTAATAATAATAATAATAATAATAATAATAATAATAATAATAATAATAATAATAATAATAATAACAAAACAGGACTTGAGAGTGCTCATGGATTCCGAACATGAACAGCCAACAAGAGAGAAGAAACCCTACTCCGTATGGAATTACATGGCCAGTTCCACCATGAAACCAACAAATTAAAAGACCAGGAAGCATCATGGAAGTGGCTCAATAAGGGTGACCTAAAAAAAGAATACTGAAAGCCTAGTAATCACAGCCCAGGAATTGAATACCAACTCAGTGAAAAAGAATATATATCTCACAAGTGCATCAGACCTCTGCAGAATGTGTGGGAAGAGGGTCGAAAGTGTGATTCACATTGTTAGTGCTTGTGAAAGTCTTGCACAGAAAGAGTACAAGTGCAGACATGACAAGGTAGTCCAAACCCTCCACTGCCTACTATGCTGTAAGTATGGATATGAGGTCACGGATGCTTGGTACCAACATACACTGGAAAAGATAATGGATGGAAAGGGGAAGGCAAAAATTCGGTGGGACTTTGATTTCCAGACAGACAAAGTATTAGAGCCCTGAAGGCCGGATATAGTAACCTTTAGGAGGGACAAACAAGAGTGCCTTATAATCGATGTGGCAGTGCCAGGAGATCAACATATCAACATGAAACAAAGAGATAAAGTTGATAAATATGGAGACTTGAGAATTGAGATTGCTAAGATGTGGCAGCTATGAGAGTTGAATGTAAAGGTTATCCCTATTCTCATCAGAGCATTGAGTTCAATACCACCCAATCTGAAAAAAACATCTGAAAACCATACAACTACCCTACAATCCAGATGTTACTTAGAACTGTACGCATATTACATAAAGTACTGTCTGTCTGAGGTCCTTATTGTGACTTGACAAACAGTATAAAACCCTACTTGACACAATATCTTCAATCAATAACCTCATGGTATTGTATACTGTGCAATATCTATAATAATAATAATAACAATATTAATAATAATAATAATAATAATAATAATAATGATAATAATAATAATAAACACTATCCAAAACCTAGCCCTGCTAGGAATATCCCATATCCTATGCAAGACACTATTAATTCAACGTATCAAATACAACCAAAAGAAAACAACCCACAAACACAAAACACACTCTATGCAGCAAATATCCAGTGAAATAAACTTCCACCAGCAAGGTAGGTAACCAGTGCATTACACACTCAACACACAATACTAACAGGAACACAAGAAAAGACTGTACTGCCCCCTCAAAAGAAAAATATACCTGATGCAATACAATGTCGTGAAGAGATTGCACACCCCCAATAACAAAAAAGAACACTCCATGCTGCACACATCCCAGCAACATGGAGGTGTAGCAAGTGATGCAGTTGACATTTACCTGAAACTACTAGAAGAAGAAGGAGGAGGAGAAGGCATCATGAGGAATATAAAGGATATTGGAATAGAATGCTCAGTAGAACTGTTACAAAAGGTTTGCCTCCTTGGCACGGCCAGAATAATCAGGAAAGTATTAAATAGCTGAAAAGAATGAATAGCATGGTACTGTAGGCTGCAAGTAGTGAGCCCACTACACATGCAAGACCCCAGGAGCTCCAACAAAACCTGTGACAAAGAGATAAAATAATAACAACAACAATAATAATAATAATAATAATAATAATAATAATAATAATAATAATAATAATAATAATAATAATAATAATAATAATAATAATAATAATAATAATAATAATAATGGTATAAACACACGCCAGAAAAGGTCACAGAAAATGAGAAAGCAACCATACTCTGAGATATGCCAATACACACACAGATAGAGAAATTAAGGCAAATGGACCAGATATAGTTGTCAAAGATCATGAAGGTAAAAAATGCTTTCTAATTGATGTATCAATACCAGCAGATGACAACGTTTCCCTAAAAGAAATGGAGAAACTTTCAAAATACAAAGACATGGAAATAGAGGTAACTCAAATGTGGAATCTAAAAACAGAAACAATTCCTATCATAGTAGGTGCCTTAGGTATAATAAAAAAATATTCAGACAAATACATAACAAAAACACCAGGACTTACAAATATATATAACATACAGAAAATTGCACTACTGGGCACTGCACACATCCTATGCAAAACACTTTCAATACAGTAACCACAAGAGCACCACAGCAAACCACAGCACATACCCAAGGCACACAGAGCTGTGTTCGGTAGTGAAATGAAAGCACGTTATAAAAATAAAACTACTGAATGATAATAATAATAATAATAATAATAATAATGATGATAATAATAATAATTCCCTCTGATCATAATATAGCGGCAAAAGAATTTGACAAGATCAGTAAATATAAAGACTTGCTAATAGAAATTGAAAAAATGTGGCACCTCAAGGCGACTACCATACCAGTGATTGTAGGATCTCTAGGAATGATAAAAAAAGGTACTGAAACCTATCTGAAAATGATACCAGGCTTACCATCCCTACAGGAAGTGCAAAAAATCGTGCTAACTGGAACGACTCATGTACTGAGAAGAGCATTATTGCTGTGAAAACAACATCCATTCATGAATTTTTTTTTTTTTTTGTTTTCTTAAATACATGTTTTACCTGTGAATTTGCGTGTGTAAACTGGGAATGCATACAAGGAGTTTCTCTGCCCTAGGTGTACGGAAAACACTCGGCGAGAAATGGAAGAAAATTTGAAGAAAGAAGAAAAAAATAACAACAATAATAATAATAATAATAATAATAATAATAATAATAATAATAATAATAATAATAATAATGCATACAATGAACTTCTTTGGGAGTGCATACAATGAGCTTCTCTACCCTAGGTGTACGGAAAACACTTGGCATTAAATGGAAGAAAATTTGAAGAGAGAAGAAAAAAAATAAAAATAATAATAGACTTACAGTTAAGTTTTCTAAAGCTGACTGATTGTTAAAGTCTAAGAATGTATTCATGACATTCATTCGAAATTGAGTAAAGTAGTCCACATTTGCGGATGCCAAATTAACCTACAATGGAAAACAGCAGCATCATTTAAGCAACTTTAATTTTTTTCTCAAATATTGGGAAGAATATAAACAACTGAACAGATAATACTTAAATGTCATTAAGTATTATTATAAGATGATTATGGTAATAGTGCCTGTGCTGGCACCATATAAAAACACCTGTGCCAGTGCCATGTGGAAAAGCACCCAGTACACTCTGTAAAGTGGTGGGCATTAGGGAGGGCATCCAGCCGTAGAAATCAAGCCAAATCAGACTGGAACCAGCAGCAGCTCTCTGGCTCACTAGCTCTGGTTAAACCGTCCAACCTATGCCAGCATCGAAAACAGATGTTCAATGATGATTGATGATGATTGATGATGATGATGATGATGATGGTGGTGGTGGTGGTGGTGGTGGTGGTGGTGGTGGTGGTGGTGGTGATGGGTGGTGGTGATGATAATGATAATGATGATGATGATGATGATGATGATGATGATGATGATGATGATGGGGATGGTGGTGGTGGTATTGGTTACAATGATGACAGTGGTGGTGGTGGTGGTGATGATTTCAACAGTCTAATCTGTTGTGTGTATATGAATAATAATAATAATAATAATAATAATGATTATGATGATCATAATAATAATAATCCTTTGTACTATATGTACAAGGTCTGAAATTTGTGGGTAGGGAACTAGTCAATTAAATAGACCCCAGCATTTAACTGGTACTTAATTTATCAACTCCAAAAGGATAAAAGGCAAAGTGTGTAACAGATAATAACTAATAAACAACAGGTTTAACTTACTCTTAAAAGGTATTTATAAGCCTTTTTGGTGATAACATCATATTTATCTCCACCATACCACAGTGGAATACTGCTGGCATCATCTTCTTCAAAGAAGGCCTCTGGAAAGTTATATAATGCAATGAAAATGAATTCACCATTACACATTCCCATATTGTAGGCATTTACCATAATTTTTCGCAGAAGAAATTTTATAGCACTGATGACAATAACTGAAAAAGATCAAAACCAACAAGAAATATAAGACTGCAATGTATAATGCTTTCAGGCATTAGCATGTTATTGACTCCATTGGAGTGAGCAAAACAATTTTTAATCCATAATTGTTAGCTTGACAAAATTTGTATTCTGTTTTGTTTATGACGCGTTAATTGAATAGTATCCAATGGGCTGTAGGTGAAACAGAACATACATTTTGCTTGACTATCAATTATAGATTAAATATGTTAAATATCTATCAATCTATCTATCTAACTATCTATCTATCTATCTATCTATCTATTTCATCAAAGTACCATTACAATCAACATATTTTTGCCAATGAGTTATATGTTTGTTTATTCCAGTAGCATAAAAATCTGGAGATCTGGAGCTGATGAACTCTTTCAATGCACTTTCAGCATTGGTTTGATTTTTGAACTCCTTCTCTTGTAGAAAACCATCAAGGTACTTGAAAAAATGGTAGTCGGTAGGAGAAAGGTCTGCTAAATAAGCTGGGTGGGGAAGAACTTTGTAGCCAAGTTCCCTCAACTTCTGGAGCATCATTAGTGAAACATGTGGTCAAGCATTGTCATGCAAAATAATTGGCCCTTTTCTGTTGACCAGTCTGGGATGGAGGAGTAGCAGTTTTTCGATCATTTTGGCAAGTTCATGACAATATGTTTCTGCAGTAATGGTTTTTCCGGGTTTTAAGAAGTTATAATGGATGAGTCCAGCAGTACACCACCAAAGAGTCACCATAACCTTCTTTTTGAAGAGCCCAAGCTCAGGGAAGGTTTTTCAGTGCTTCATTTTGGTCCAACCACTGTGACGAATGTTTTTTATTATTTACAGAATCCACTTTTCATCGCAAATTACAATATGGTTGAGAAATGGATTGGTCCGATTACAGAGAAGAAGCAAGGAGCAAATTTCATATCTGTGCATTTTCTGATTTTCATTCAAATTCACCCCTCAATCCTGCCCAATCTCTACTATCATCATTTACTCCTCCCTAGAATAAGTACTAGGCTTACAAAGAATAAGTCCCGGGGTCAATTTGTTCGACTAAAGGCGGTGCTCCAGCATGGTCACAGTCAAATGACTGAAACAAGTAAAAGAGAGTAAAAAGAGAGTATATGTATGTATATATATATGCATATGCGTGTGTGTGGGTCAAGCATGAAGCTATTACTTTCTTGTTAATTGAATGAAGTTTCAAACAATAAGCAAGGAATATCGAGTTTGAAATGTCTGCTGGTTATTTACACTTACTTCGAGATTCTCGCTTGATTTTCTTTAAATGTCTCTGAATGACAGGGTTAGAAAGAAGACTTGAGTTGAAGGCAATATCTTCTGATACAGAAATATTGTAATTCTCAAAATTTTCTGCAACACTTCTCATAAGACTGTTGTAAATATTTCCTGAAAAAAAACAAAAAACAACTAATGGATGGAGGAAGGACTCAACTGGCAAATAACCACTACACACATTTTTTTCTCTCCTTGTTTCTTTCTGTGTTCCTTTCTGTGGAAGAGCGTAGGCTCGAAATGTTAAAGACTTTTTTAATTCCCGAGCGTTATACTAATACATTTGCTTGGTTTCTACACCACCTGTCTTCGTCCTTTGTTTTTTTTTGTGAATTCTCCCTAAATATGATTGGTATCTGCATGTGTGTGTGTGTGTGTGTGTGTGTGTGGTAATTGTTATAATAAAGGAAAAGTCTAGAAGAGATATCAAGTTTTGAAATATATGCAAATATATGCAAGTTGATATGAAAGAGCTTGGAAAGGATGATAAAGGAACCAAACTTGTCACTTTGAGATTAATTATAGGCAAGAAGAAAACAAGACCAGATTTCTGAAAATCTTTCAAAATCTGGATGGAGTCAAATGATTTCTTGATGTTTTGGTATTAACTTTGATTTTACTTAAATCCTTATGTTAGTCAAGGCGCATTGCCTAGAGGTTAGGGTGTCGCACTCATGATCACCCTCAAGGAGTTAGAGATGATACAGACTGTGGGTCAGGAGGGAAGAATTATAAGAAGGTTTAGCTAGGAGGATCAGATGGTTAAAGATGAGGGAGAGATGAATGTGGTGAGCAATGAGCAGAAGTGGAGGTGTGGTCTGATGGGAAATATGAGTATGGCTATGTGATAAGAAGCTTGCTTCCCAACAGCATGATCCTGGGTTCAGTCCCATTATATGGCACCTTGGGAAAACGTCTTATACTACAGCTTCAAACTGTGATGGATTTGGTTGATGGAAATTGGAGGAAATTTGTCATGTGTGTGTGTGTGTGTGTGATTGTGCATGTGTGTGTATCTGTGTGTGTGTGGTGTGTGTGTGTGTGTGTGTGTGTGATTGTGTGTGTGTGTGTATCTGTGTGTGTGTGTTGTGTGTGTGTGTGTGTGTATCTGTGTGTGTGTGTGGTGTGTGTGTGTGTGTGTGTGTGTGTGTGTGTGTATGTGTGTGTGTGTGTTTGTCTCCCACCACTGCTTGACAACCAGTGATGGTGTGTTTATATCCCCTGTAACTTAGCGGTTCAGCAAAGATCAATAAAACAAATACTAGGCTTAAAAAATAAGTTCTGGAGTCAATTCATTTGACTAAAATTCTGTAAGGTAATGCCCCAGCATGGCCATAGTCTAATAACTGAAACAAATAAAATCAAATGGGTTTGTGTGTGTGTGGGGGAGGGAAGGGGATAAGATGAGAGGTAAGACAGTACAGGGTAAGGGGTAAGATAGTTCAAGGATCAGATGATAAATAAGGTACAGGATCAGCAGGGAGTAAGTATTAAAAAGTACATAAGGGTAGCTTTGGTGAGTGGGTGTGGTGGTAGGCATAAGAGGGTGCTGGGAATGATAGCGAACATGTGAGGTGTTAAGATGAAGAATGGCAGAGGAGAACGAAATCGGTAAAGTTAAGATAAGGGAAAGGTTATCTTCTTGAGTCATACTGACTCATAAGGGCTGGTTTCCCCGGTTCCCATGGCTTATAAATTCCCTGCCTGGACAGGATGCTGGTCTGTTGCAGGATAACTCATTTTTGCCAGCTGAATGGACTGCAGCAACGTGAAATTAAGTGTTTTGCTCAAGAACACAATAAGTTACCTGGTTCCAGCACTCTAACCACAAAGGCACATGCCTAGAGAAGGAGGGAGGGGGGGGATTAGCTGGAAGTACATGGTGGGAGATGACCATGAGAATGACAGATGGAAGCAGTGGAGAGGAAGAAAGGAAAGCAGTAATGAGTAGCACAAGAGGTTAGAGGATGTAATATGTGTCGTGAATGGATGGATGGATGGTTGTAAGGGGGAAGGGTTAGGTAGCAAGATAAAATGTAGGGAATGTTTAACAGGACAGTATGGGTGCAGAGACAGTATCCAGCATGTGGATGAAGACAAAGTTTGGGTAACGCTTGTTGGAGCAACATGAGTGTAGGAACAAGGCCCAGCACACACAAAGACAAAATGTTTTCAGAACCTTACATTTGCTGTGTTTTTTTTGGGGGACAGCAAATTGCTGACTGAGAGTAATGGAGAAAGAAATCTGGGAGGTAGATCCAAAAACTAGTAATAAATCTACCATTTAATACATGTGACAAAATCTCAGCAACATGTAAGTGCTGATCACTTAAAGTACAGGGAAGTTGTGGAAGAGGGAAACTCAGGAGGTCTTGGGACAAAATATTGGAGGCTGATCTCAAAATGCCGAACATTACGAATGAGATGACATAGAACTGAGATACGTGGTGCATTGCTGTACTCAAGAAGACCCACCCACTACAACAAAATTGAGATCTTAAAACCAAGGTGCCATGTAAAAAGCATTCGTGTAGGTGCTGGTGCCATGTAAAAAGAATTGGTGATGGTGCAACGTGAAAATCACCCAGACATTAAATGTTGATGACAATGATGATGATGATGATGATGATGATGATGAAGATGATGATGATGATGATGATGACGACAATGATGACGATGACGACGACGACGACGACAATGATGATGATGATGATGATGCAAATCCCAACTAAACCTACCGTACAATGCAGCAATCTTCCAATCAAATTTTTCAAACAACTTCACCAGAAAGGTCCCGACGGCATTAAAAGGTGATGTTGTTCGAATTAAGGTTTTAAAGGTTGATTTATCTGCAAAAACTGCCTCTGTTGAGCCCCATGTTATGTGTGGGATATTCCGGTATGCCGTGAAGTAGCTCACTGCCAAATTTACTGAAAATGAAATATGGGAAAGAAATATAAATATATTTGCAAAAAAATATAAATGAATTTGTGCATCTAACATAGTGAGTATTCCATTGACTTTGTGCCATACATAGATTATATATATATATATATATATATATATATATATACACACAAAGAGAAAGAGAGAGGGAGAGAGAGAGAGAGAGAGAGAGAGAGAGAGAGAAAGAGAGAGAGAGAGAGATAAATAGACAGACAGACAGATTGATATATTTAACGAAATCTAAATCGTAATTGAACCATATTCGATGACTGGCACTTGTGCCAGTGGAGCACTAACAGCACTGTCTGAGTGTGATCATTGCCAGAGCAGCTGTCTGGTTCTCATGCTGGTGGCCCGTAAATAGCACCATTTGAGTGTGATCGTTACCTTAATGGCACTTGTGCCACTGACACGTTAGGAAATCATTTGAGCAAGGTTGTTGCCAGTGCCACTGGACTGGCCCCTGTGCAGGTGGCACATAAAAAACACCATTTTGAGCATTGCCATTGCCAGTACTGTGTGACTGGCCCTCGTGCCGGTGACACGTAAAAGCACCCACTACACTCTCAGAGTGGTTGGCGTTAGGAAGGGCATCCAGCCATAGAAACTCCACCAGATCAGATTGGAGCCTGGTGCAGCCATCTGGTTTCAGCAGTCCTCAGTCAAATCGTCCAACCCATGCTGGCATGGAAAGCGTACGTTAAACGATGATGATGATGATGATGATGATGATGATGATGATGATGATACCACAGAACTTCCCAAAACTAGAATCGATTAATTAAGTATGATTGATTGATTGCCAATGAAGACAATCATGCAATATCAATAGATGTAATCAGCACAAAACTTGAATCCTTAAACATGTTCAACCTTATGGGATTTAAGGACAATTCAGAATAGTGAAACTCAAAAAGATTTAAACACAACAATATATTCCCATCATCAGCTGCCTAGTGAATATCACTATGTTTAATACCTGAGCAGTACCATTTAATCTGGCAGTGCAGCAACAGCAGTAGCCATAACACTGCCAGCACAGATGCAGAAGTATGTCGGTTCTATGGGTGACTCCTTTAAGCAGCATCTGAGTAACCAAAGGTCCTCTTTTAGGATACCAGAGAGATACAACATCATGCCCCTGGCCAACTTATATATGATACTTAAAAGAAGAAGGCATGTTATATCCAATTAAATGAAAGCTCCTGGAACAACTGGGAAGGTGGGGGCCATACTTCAATGGGAGCATATGATATAAGCTTTGCTTGACTGAGAGAGCAATGTTTCTATCATCATATACATCTTATAATGATGCATAAGCAACTGAATGCCTCATAGACATTTATATCTCATTTCATCTCATCTTCCTCATCCACTTAATCCTGGGAGGGCCATGAGGGGTAGGAGTGTGGGGGTAGGGGCGGGGAGAAGAGTCTCCAAGCCCACCTTCCATTAGGTCCTCTCAGAATTGGCTGTCTCACCAACTGATCCAGCTAGATCCCCAAGTGAGACCAACCAAGCTCATGGATGTTATTCAACCATCTTGTTTGCATTACTTGCCAGTTAGTTGTGCTCATAAAACCTGTCCAACGATTCTTTCCCAAGACATTTTAATCACATGTCCATAGATGTAATCTCTCAATTCGAAAAAGTTGCAGCTCTACCTGAAGCACTTCTCTGATCACTGAGTTATGCACGCCATTGAGTAACATTACTCCAATGGCTTGCAGGCATTTGTAACACTAACAAATCTACCCATCTACGATGGAGGCATAAAATGGAGGAGGGAAGTCATAACAGCAGTATGTGTTGAGAAATGTGTAAATGGACTTGATAGATTAATGGGTGATATCTTAGTGAAATCACATTATTGTTGGTGATTCAGCATTCTATTGCAGCTATATGATATGTGTTTGCGACTGATATGTGAGGATGATTCACTCCTGAACTGAAATAGGCTCCCAGCCTTTGTATCATGAATGGTTATGTGGACCACTCCTAATGAAAGCCAAACCTTCCTTTGACCACTACATTGAAAGTATTAAGAAAATAATGTTATTTAGATATACTTTTATTTTAGTTGTTTACACTATTTTACACTTGTTTATACTCTTATACATTCAAAGTTCACAAATTTCCTTACTTAAATTATGAATCATATTCCTTTCAATGATATCAATATGATTACAAAACTTCTTTGTAGATGATATTTTCTGTTTGATCAAATTACTGGAGTCCGTTGCTTTACTCACAGTGATGTATAACTGGCCGTGTGTAAACATTGGAGTGAATAAAAATACACTTACACAATCTAAAGCCTGGCCCTGTGCCTTGTTTACTGTGAATGCATGAGTGGAATCTTTAGGAATCTGCCCATCTATGATGGGAAATAAAGGGATATCATCGCAAATCTAAACCCTCTAAATTCACGAACTATATGTGGGAGGGGGGGATTCAGAAGTAATATTCATTGCTGGAATTTTAACAAAAAAAAAATCAAAGGTGATTTATTAATGCAAAACTCAATGTCCATTAAATAATCATACTTTTTCCCATTTTTTCCTGATTACCTCCTTCGTATTCCCAAAAAACTTCATGACCATTGGTCCAGCCATATGACTGTGAAAAGGGAACAGACAGACAGACGGACAGACAGACAGACGGACAGACAGACAGACGGACAGACAGACAGACGGACAGACAGACAGACAGACAGACATAACGCCCATTTTAGTAAGAAGTTGACATAAGTACTTCCTTTTGCTTCTTTTATTAGTTATCTCCCCCTTAATTTTTATTTACCTTTTTATGTCTGTAAACTGAAAAATTACCCTCAATATCCACTAAGTAATCATACTTTTTCACATTTTTTTCACTAAAAACTTTCCTGATTACCTCCTTATAATCCCCAAAAAACATCATGACCATTGGTACAGCCATTTGACCATGAAGAGAGCATGAACAGACAGGCAGACAGACCGCCCATTATGGTAAGATTAATATAATCATAAAAAGATAATAATAATATAATAATTAGTATTACACAGTGTGTGTGTAGCAAGGTTGGCCCTTTTAAATTTCAAGGAATTCCCTAAAACCATTGTAGAATTTCTGGGAATCCAACAAAGTTTTCTCATTGTTTCTGACTACTGAATTTCACTCATGATGGTTGGTTAGATGAACTTGCTCAAGAATCAAACCTCAGCTTTGCAGCTATGAGGTTAACAATCAGGCCATACCAGTACCAGGATAAAAATTAGAATTAATGAAGTAATACATCTGTGTATGCTTCATTCATTAACATTGAAATAGTGTCCTATATATATATATATATATATATATATATATATATATATATATATATATATATATATATAATGTGAGAGAGTTAGGGGTTGGGGGTTCAACCCTTGCTCTACATTTGTATGTAACCCTTTGTGAATCTCTGAAGAGGCCTAGAGGTTCGGGCATGTAACCCCATTTCAAAATGTCATCCGATAATCACTCCGGAAAAGAATATTCGGATAGAATGGGGCTTGCTAAAACTAGGCCGAAACAGCTGTAAGATTAAACTTCTGTTCATTCTCTAATTCCTTATGTACTTTGTACTTCTATATGTAAACCATGTTGGCAAAATAACATAGTCTGCCATGGACACCTGTGCTTTGGTTCTTTCTTTCTTTTTCTTTT
Source organism: Octopus bimaculoides (assembly GCF_046866305.1). Classification (NCBI taxonomy): domain Eukaryota; kingdom Metazoa; phylum Mollusca; class Cephalopoda; order Octopoda; family Octopodidae; genus Octopus; species Octopus bimaculoides. The sequence continues at coordinate 20,826,380 of NC_142944.1, read as the reverse complement.
CTTCCTTTTTTTGTCACTTTTGCTATGAATTAAATTAATGAATTCAACGGGATACACCGTCTGCAAGTAGTTGGGTTCAGCATATTATCCTCCATTTTCTAATTGTTATATATATATATCATCATCATCATCATCAACATCATTTAACGCTCATTGTCCACACTGGCATAGGTTGGACGATTTGACCATGGCTAGTAAGCTGGATGGCTGCACCAAACTCCAGTCTGATTTGGCATAGTTTTCTATGGTTGGATGCCCTTCCTAACACCAACCACTCTGAGAGTGTAATGGGTGCTTTTACATACCACTTGATAGGTCTTCACAAGCATGACATAATGCCAAAGGTTTTGGTCATTGCCTCCGTGATCCCCAACATTCAAAAGGAACTTGACCACTTTGCCTCCATGAGGCCTACACTTGAAAGGAACTCAGCTACTTTGCCTGTGTGAGGCCCAATGCTTGAAAGGAACTCTGCCACTTTGCTTCCATGAGGCCCAATGCTCCATCAGTGCTCTTTACATGCCACCGGCATGAGTGCCACTCATGTGACACCAACATCAGCTATGACTATAATTTCACTTGGCTTGATGGGTCTTCTCAAGCACAGCATATTGCAAAAGGTCTTGGTTACTAGTCATTGCCTCTGTGAGGCTCAAAGTTCAAAGATCATGCTTCACTACTTTGCTCCATGTTTTCCTGGGTCTACCTCTACCACAAGTTCCCTCCACAGTTAGAGATTGGCACTTATTTACACAATCATCCTCGTCCATACATTCACATGACCAAACCAGCACAGTCATCACTCTTGCACACCACATCTGATGCCTAACTTTTCTCTCGAGATGCTTATACTTTCTTGAACATACACACTCACATAGCACATCCAGTGAAGCATACTGGTTTCATTTCTTTCAAGCCTACACATGTCTCAGCTGTCACAGTCCATGTTTCACTGCCATGTAGCATGGCTGTTCACACACAGACATCAAACAATCTACCTTTCACACTGAGAGAGAAAATCCCTTTGTTACCAATATATACATATATATAAATAAAGAACTGTATATAAATGTAAAAAAAACAATAATAATAAAGGTTTGATTCACCTGAAGAATGTGGGGCACCAATGATGACATCAGCTTTGTCTTTATCTGCTAGCTCTACAGCCATACCAATTCCTTGAACTGGTTTTGCTGATGTATCTTTTACAATAATTCTATAAATTAAGAACAAAAACATGTATGTAAATAAAAGCAAGATTAATTGTATCATACTTAATTGTACTTATATCACACCTAATCTTCATTCACTTTACTCAGCTTACAGAGATGCAGCCTGCCAAGTATTGTATAAAGCCAGAAAAAACAGAAAAATGTAAATCACAGTCTGATGAAAGCAAAGCAAGTCAAAACTGCAAAGTCACTATCAAATTTTTCCTTATAACAATATACATGAACCCTTCTAAAAAAGTATTGAATAATTCTTCAGTTTGATGTTAAATTCTTTACATACACACACATGCACACACACATGCACACACACACTCACACACACACACACTCTCTCTCTCTCACACACACACACAACTTGATATAAAAGAAACATTAATGAATATATATGTGTGTGTATGTATACCTATTTATGTATGTATGCATCTATCTGTCTCTCTATCTATCCATCTGAAGGGAGGAGGGGGAGGGGGAGGATGACGACGACAATGACGACAACTATGACGATGACAACAATAATGATGACGATAACAAAACAATTACTTGGTTTGTTATTTAACATCATATGACTTCTTGACTTTATTGACTTTTTACAATCCCCCTTTTTTTAATATTTATTGTTTCATTATTGATTTTAATTACTTTTGTTTTATCAGTCAGGCTACATTTTTTAAAATCTTTATTTTACTCTATTTATTTAATTATTTATTAGAATTAATACTGAGTATTAATGACTCATATCTAAAGCTTTTTTATAATTTGAATAGCTGAATTTAAAAGTAATTTTATGAAATAGTATTCCTACAAGCCACAGACATCTCCATGAAATAATATAAATCAAACAACTTTTTATCTCCAAGAAATACAGATGTCTTTCCCGTAAGATTATCAAAAGTCATTTCTTGGTCTCAAGTGATTTAGACAAATTTATGTAGAGAAGGTTATTTAGAAAGAATAGACCTGATGTATTTGGCAATATTTTTCACCATATTATCATGCAGTGTCTTTTTAATATTTTTTGTAATGAAATCTTTTGAAATTGTTAGTAATTAAGTGAACAATAATTTGTTGTATTTCTAATCATAAATTGTATTTCTAATCACACACACACACACACACACACACACATACACACACACACACACACACACACACACACACACACACACACACACACACACACACGTGCATACAGGCACACATGGGGTGGCTGATGTTAGGAAGGGCATCCAGCTGTAAAAATCCTGCCAAAACAGACACAGAAGGCTGCCCTGACCAGTTCCTGTCAAACCGTCCAACACATGCCAGCTTGGAAGGCGGACATCAAACAATGATGATGATTATGATGATGATATATATATATGTGCATATATATATATATTTATATATATATAAATGATTAACAGTAGAGGTAGAGGTGTCAATTCATTACGGCCATTTCTGATGACTTCTTTTAAGTGATTAATGAAAACATTACATCATTATAAAGAAATCGTTTTCGTCAGGTGACTTCATGAATTTCAAAATAAAGGACATGTCTGAATAGCTCAAGAGTGGATTTCTTCACTCAGCTTGGTCTAATTGTCTAGAATACACTGCAACAATATCAGTTGGCCAGTACTTATGCACCAAGTTTGATATTTACATAATATTGTTGTGTATGTGTGTATATTATTCTAACCTAACAAGGTGCCTCAATTTAAGTACCTAATCTTTTTTTACTCTAGGCCCAAGGCCAGAAATTTTGAGGGAAGGAGCCAGTCGATTAGATCGACCCCTGTAAGCAACTGGTACTTAATTTATCAACCCCCGAAAGGATGAAAGGTAAAGTCAACCTCAGCGGAATTTGAACTAAGCATTTCGCCCGGCGTGCTAATATTTCTGCCAGCTCGCCAACTTATTTAAGTACCTAATCCAACTGAATCTTACTTATATATATATATATATATATATATATATATATATATATATATATATATATATACACACACACATACACACACACATACACACACAGGTGAGCACATAAGTGTAAAACAAAATGGAAAAAATAGTACTCAAATACCAAAGGTAGAGTAATATACTTTTTATTAAAGCAGCAAAATTATCACTGATCTGTTATTCAAAGTTTCACATTTTCATTCATCGGACAGTTGTGATAAATACTTATTTATCACAGCTGTCTGACAAATAGCAACATGAAACTGAGTAACAGTTCAGTGATAATTTTGGAGCTTTAATGAAATATATATATGTATATATATCATCATCATCATCATCATCATCATCGTTTAACGTCCGCTTTCCATGCTAGCATGGGTTGGACGATTTGACTGAGGACTGGTGCAACCGGATGGCTACACCAGGCTCCAATCTAATTTGGCAGAGTTTCTACAGCTGGATGCCCTTCCTAACGCCAACCACTCAGAGAGTGTAGTGGGTGCTTTTACGTGTCACCCGCACGAAAACGGCCATGCTCGAAATGGTGTCTTTTATGTGCCACCCGCACAAGAGCCAGTCCAGGGGCACTGGCAACGATCTCGCTCGAAAACCCTACAAGGCCAGTCAGGCGGTACTGGCAATGGTCACGCTCAGGATGGTACATCTTATGTGCCACCCGCACAAGAGCCAGTTCAGGGGCACTGGCAACAATCTCACTTGGCTTGCCGGGTCTTCTCACGCACAGCACATTTCCAAAGGTCTCGGTCAGTAGTCATTGCCTCGGTGAGGCCCAATGTTCGAAGGTCTTGCCTCACCACCTCAGCCCAGGTCTTCCTGGGCCTACCTCTTCCACGGGTTCCTTCAACTATTAGGGAGTGGCACTTTTTCACGCAGCTATCCTCATTCATTCTCACCACATGTCCAAACCAGCGCAATCATCTCTCTTGCACACCACTACTGACGCTTCTTATGTTCAGTTTTTCTCTCAAGATACTTACACTCTGACGGGTATGCACATTTACATTACACATCCAGCGGAGCATACTGGCTTCATTCCTTGCGAGCTTACGCATGTCCTCAGCAGTCACAGCCCATGTTTCACTGCCATGTAGCATGGCTGTTCGTACACATGCGTCATACAGTCTGCCTTTTACTCTGAGTGAGAGTCCCTTTGTCGCCAGCAGAGGTAAGAGCTCTCTAAACTTGGCCCAGGCTATTCTTATTCTTTCAGCGCACCCACCCCCACTACTAACTTGGTCACCCAGATAGCGGAAGCTATCAACTACCTCTAGTTTTTCTCCCTGGAATGAGATAGAAGTTGTTTCCTGTTTGTTTACAGTGTTTATTGCACCTGAACATCTGCCACATACAAAAACTAACTTTGTAGTTAATCTGCCTTTGATATTGCTGCACCTCTTATGTGTCCATAGCTTGCACCGGGTACATCTTATAGAGTTACTACCTACTTCTTTACTGCATACTGAGCAGGGCCATCTACCTGAAGGGGTTTGTGTTTTATCTACCTTCCTACTTATTAGGATTTTGGTTTTTGCTAGGTTGACTCTAAGGCCCTTCGATTCTAGTCCTTGCTTCCACACCTTAAACTTCTCCTCTAGTTCTGATAGTGACTGCGCAATTAGTGCAAGGTCATCAGCATAGAGGAGCTCCCAGGGGCAACCTGTCTTGAACTCCTCTGTGATCACCTGGAGGACTATGATAAATAGGAGGGGGCTGAGGACGGAACCTTGGTGGACCCCTACCTCTACCCGGAATTCATTACTGTACTCATTTCCAACCTTCACCTTACTGACAGCATCTCTGTACATGGCTTGCACAGCTCTCACTAACCATTCTTCTATCCCAAGTTTCCTCATTGACCACCAGATAAGGGATCGGGGGACCCTGTCAAAGGCTTTCTCCATGTCAACGAAGGCCAGGTACAGAGGTTTATCCTTGGCTAGATATTTCTCCTGCAGCTGTCTCACTAGAAATATGGCATCAGTGGTGCTTTTACCTGGCACGAACCTAAACTGCATCTCATCTAAATTGATTTGCTCCCTAATTAGTTGGGCTATGACCCTCTCCGTAACTTTCATAACCTGATCTAACAGCTTGATGCCTCTGTAATTATTAGTGTCTAAAGCATCACCTTTACCTTTGTAGCAGTTTACTATATATATATACACACACACACACACACACACACACACACACACACACACACACATGTATGTATATAAATATGTACATGTATATACATATACATATATACATATATATATTAGATAGTAAAAGCAGGAAAAATTATATCATAAAAATCACAGTAGAGATATGTCCATAATATAAACAATATTGTATTAATAAATAAATATATAAAGTATAACTATGATCATTTAAATCGATTTGAGATTTCTTACGATCACCTTTCGAAATGAAATCCAAAATTGATAACCATTATGAGGAAGTATATCCACTTGTCAGAGATTTCAGTGTAGTAAATCAAATGACAGAGATGCTATTTAAACTTGAACCTGTACTCTTCCAATATATAACTAATCGATTTTAAATATAATACTTTAAGTATAATACATTAATTTACTCTGTATTAGGTCAGTACATATTTGTCATATTTGCATTTGCATAAAATATAATAATGATCTTCCAGTTTTGTATATATAACTATAAAGCAACAATTAATCACTTTTATTCTTTACACTTATGGATTGCATACTGAGAGTAGTAAACGTTTTTGTGTGTTATTACAAGGTTAGTAAAGTTAATTAATTGTGTTATACTTAATTGTTGTGTCGTTTGACACTTGTTTTTGCTGCCTCATGGCAGTTGTGTTGACATGTTTCTCCTTGATTGAAGAGGGTAGCAAAGTGTCTTAAAAAAAAATAAGATGGAATATGAAAGGTTGAGTTCGTCTGAGGACAAATTATTCCAAGCAATTGTTGAGATAGACAAGAAGGGGGAAAGAAGAATGAATTTTGTATTGGTGACCAAAAGCCACAACAAAGAAGTAAACATAGAGGAGCTGGACAACTACAAGAATATGCTTTATAGGGAGGGGCACAACGTAAAGGTGTCCCCTCCCCAAGAAATATTGCAGGTGGCCAAGAGCAGAATGATAACCTACAGAACTTATTCTGTCAAGGCCCAGAGAATAGAACTAATGACGAATGGGGTAAATTGAAAAGGTACTAAAACCTATCTGGCAGGAAATTTCCCACCTGGCCAGAGGGAGAAAATTCAGAATGGTGGAGGTGCAGTTCTGGGATGAAGCCACAGCCAGGCAACCCCACTGAAAATGGATGAGGTAATTCTTTTACCCATATACCTTGGAAAGCATGCTTCCTGGGTGAGGGTAGAAGATATACCCATGGAGATAAATGTGACCTGGCTAGTGGCAGCGATATTGCTGGGCATGGCGGATAAGATAGAGATCCTCCAAGCCACTAGCACTGCTCACAAGAATTGGCAGGGGCAGATACTGGATATGGTGATTCAGGCAGTCCTGGAGGACCTCAAAAAGATGGTAGAAACCATAACAATTAACGATATAATGCTCAGGGTTAGAGTGAAGGGCAAGACACTTCATTGTTACAGATGTGGCCAAAAAGGCCACATTAGGGTAGAATGCCTTCCACCACCCTTAAAGCCTCAAGAAGCGCCATAAAGAAACCGTAAAAAAAACCACACTTTCATCAATGGCAAAGGTCTACAGAAGTACAGAGGAAGAAGGAGGAAGCACAATCAATGGGGAAATATTGGAAGAAGAGCAGAAAAAGGAGGAAAAAGATACAAACTGTGAATGAGGACCTCCATCCCACACCCACCCAACTCTCACTCGAACCCACTTTGTCCCACCCTTCTCTTGCAGGGACCAAACCTCACCCTACCTCACCTAACATTAATAAAATGAATGCAAGCGTACAGGAGCCCCAAATTCCTCAGCCACCCACCCCCAACCCATGAAGGAGAAAGAGCATAGTGCTTTACAATGTACAGAATGGCAAATTGTTAAAGAAGGTGAACAGTTGGACAAAGTGAATAAAAGTGGTCACTGCAGGCTGTAAAGAGGTGTCCCCACACTATAAACGTGTAATAGTGGACACAATATATACAGTGGGACTGAAAGAATATGGAAGTAATGTGTTGCATTGGCAGAAAAGAACTGACACAAGGTATCTGCCAATGGTGGTGACTCATAAAGATCTTATTAATGATTATAATGTAGACATTTTAAAAAGTTATAATAAGTGAAACAAGATAAATGAAGTTGCCCAGATGTGGGGACGAGCAACTTCATTTCATTTTATCATCTCATTAATTAATTCAATCATTTTCATTCGTTTGTGTCCCCACTTTGTATGTCTTTGTGTTGTTTCTCTATATTCACCCCTCGTGGGTAATAAAAAATCATGGATTACATACTGAAGAGAAAAGGAATTATGGGACTTTTATCTACACACAGCCATTACAGAATATTACAAAGGATTTTACCATGGATTTATATTATTTTTTCAAAATTTTTAGTCCAAGTTTATACCAATAACTTTTTAAACAACACCTTTATCATACAATTTTAAATGGCATCTCTATCAGTCAATTGACTACACTGAAATTCATCCTTTTCTCTGACATGTGGATATACTTCCTAATAATGCTTATCAATTTTGGATTTCATTTTGAAAGGTAATACTTTCATGAAACAATTGTAAGATCTCTCAAATATTTTTAAATGATCATAGTTATACTTTATATATTTATTTATTAATACAATATTATTTATATTATAGACGTATCTCTACTGTGATTCTTATGATGTAATTTCTCCTGCTTTTACTTTCTATTATAATAATCGCTCTAATTGAATCTCTAAATACCTGTAAGGTTTTAGACATTTCACAAATCAAGAACACTTATCTGAAATCCAGTACACTTTATTCTCAAAAGATAAATTTCATTAACAATTTAAAACTAAAGCCAAAATTCTTATTTTCGGCAGAAGTTAACTTGGCCAAAGTAAGTCAGCAAGTAGAGTGTTTGTCTCACCATAGGAAATAATCATCATCAAGAAAGGGAGGAGGAAGAGAAAGAGAAAGATGGTGGTGATGGTGATAGTGATGGAGATGGCAATGATGATGATGATGATGATAATGATGATGATGATGATGATCATCATCATCATCGTTTAACGTCCGCTTTCCATGCTAGCATGGGTTGGACGATTTGACTGAGGACTGGTGAAACCGGATGGCAACACCAGGCTCCAGTCTGATTTGGCAGAGTTTCTACAGCTGGATGCCCTTCCTAACGCCAACCACTCAGAGAGTGTAGTGGGTGCTTTTACGTGTCACCCGCACGAAAACGGCCACGCTCGAAATGGTGTCTTTTATGTGCCACCCGCACAAGCCAGTCCAGGGGCACTGGCAACGATCTCGCTCGAAAATCCTATAGGAGCCAGTCAGGCGGTACTGGCAACGGCCACGCTCAAAATGGTGCATCTCATGTGCCACCCGCACAAGAACCAGTCCAGGGGCACTGGCAACGATCTTACTTGGCTTGCCGGGTCTTCTCACGCACAGCCCATTTCCAAAGGTCTCGGTCCGTAGTCATCGCCTCGGTGAGGCCCAATGTACGAAGGTCTTGCCTCACCACCTCAGCCCAGGTCTTCCTGGGCCTACCTCTTCCACGGGTTCCCTCAACTGTTAGGGTGTGGCACTTTTTCACGCAGCTATCCTCCTCCATTCTCACCACATGTCCATACCAGCGCAATCGTCTCTCTTGCACGCCACAACTGATGCTTCTAATGTTCAGCTTTTCTCTCAAGATACTTACACTCTGACGGGTATTCACATTGACATTACACATCCAACGGAGCATACTGGCTTCATTCCTTGCGAGCTTACGTATGTCCTCAGCAGTTACAGCCCATGTTTCACTGCCATGTAGCATGGTTGTTCGTACGCATGCGTCATACAGTCTGCCTTTTACTCTGAGTGAGAGTCCCTTTGTCGCCAGCAGGGGTAAGAGCTCTCTAAACTTTGCCCAGGCTATTCTTATTCTAGCAGCTACACTTTCAGCGCACCCACCCCCACTACTAACTTGGTCGCCCAGATAGCGGAAGCTATCGACTACCTCTAGTTTTTCACCCTGGAATGAGATAGAAGTTGTTTCCTGTTTGTTTGCAGTCTTTATTGCACCTGAACATCTGCCACAAACAAAAACTAACTTGCTAGTTAACCTGCCTTTGATGTTGCTGCACCTCTTATGTGTCCATAGCTTGCACCGGGTACATCTTATAGAGTTACTACCTACTCCTTTTCTACATACTGAGCAGGGCCATCTACCTGAAGGGGTTTGTGTTTTATCTACCTTCCTACTTATTAGGATTTTGGTTTTAGCTAGGTTGACTCTAAGGCCCTTCAATTCTAGACCTTGCTTCCACACCTGAAACTTCTCCTCTAGTTCTGATAGTGACTCCGCAATTAGGGCAAGGTCATCAGCATAGAGGAGCTCCCAGGGGCAACCTGTCTTGAACTCCTCTGTGATTGCCTGGAGGACTATGGTAAATAATAGGGGGCTGAGGACGGAACCTTGGTGGACCCCTACCTCTACCCGGAATTCATTGCTGTACTCATTTCCAACCCTCACCTTACTGGCAGCATCTCTGTACATGGCTCGCACAGCTCTCACTAACCATTCTTCTATCCCAAGTTTCCTCATTGACCACCAGATAAGGGATCGGGGGACCCTGTCAAAGGCTTTCTCCATGTCAACGAAAGCCAGGTACAGAGGTTTATCCTTAGCTAGGTATTTCTCTTGCAACTGTCTCACTAGAAATAAGGCATCAGTAGTGCTTTTACCTGGCACGAACCCAAACTGCATCTCATCTAAATTGATTCGCTCCCTAATTAGTTGGGCTATGACCCTCTCTGTAACTTTCATAACCTGATCTAACAGCTTGATGCCTCTGTAATTATTTGTATCTAAAGCGTCCCCTTTACCTTTGTAGCAGTTGACTATGATGCTGCTACACCAGTCATAGGGTATGACTCCTTCGTGTATCACCTGGTTCGTAATACGGGTGACTAGGCTATAGCCAACACTGCCAGATATTTTGAGCATCTCTGCAGTGATTCCTGATGGGCCGGGGGCTTTCCCAGTCTTCATACTCTTAATTGCTTTATCTACCCTGGTACTATAAACTCGGATAGCTGGTCCCTCTATTGGGTCGACATAAGGCAGGCTCTCTTTCTCCCATTCATTCTCTTTATTAAGCAATCTATCGTAGTGGCATCTCCAGACCTCTTTCTTTGCATCCTCATTTAATGCAAGCGTACCATCATCCATGCGAACACATTTCTCTCCTACAACATCACTATTCTCTCTCCTACACTGTCTTGCAACACGAAATACCTCGAGTCTTTGGTCCTCACGGCGCAGAACATTGGCAAATCTTTCCTTATCTGCTTCCCCTCTGGCTAAATAAACCTGTCGCCTAGCCTCCCTTCTGGCACATTGGTACAATTCCCTGCTACCACCGTTCTTCCAGTCCTTCCAAGCTTGTTTCTTTTGTCTAATAGCCCTGTCTACCTCCTTGTTCCACCACCACGTTACTCTGGGTTGGGAGGGGACCTTACACCACCCACAAATCTGGTCGGTGGCTTTCAACAGGTTGTCCCGCAGAAATCTCCAATTGTCTTCCACGTTGTATGATGCTATATCCCCTTCTATTTCGTTAAATGCTTCAAGTAACTTGTCTCTAAGTCTCTGTCCGTTTGCAGGGTCTTTAAGCTTCCACACCCTTCTTCTCCAAGCCTGTCTAATTCTGGGCACCCATTTTGCCTTAATCCCAAAGTCGCTAACTACTAATCTATGTTGTGGGGTACATTCTTCGCCAGGGTAGGTTTTGGCATTTATAAGCCGCCCTCTTTCCCTATTTCTGGCGAGGATGTAGTCGATTTGGCTAGAGTGTCTGCCGGAGCGGTAGGTGACTAGGTGACTGGCAGGTTTCCTGAAGTTGGTATTGCAGACCATAAGATTGGTTGCATCACAGAACTCCAGCAGTCTGGTTCCCTCCTCGTTGCGGGAACCGAAGCCATAGCCTCCATGTATGCCATGGAAGCCCCCAGCACGACGTCCGACATGACCGTTGAAGTCTCCAGCCACAAAGAGAAGGTCCCTGTCACTCGTCGACGAGGTAGTTTGCAAGAGGGTGTCATAGAATTGGTCTTTCAGACCATCTGGTAGCCCAGGTTGAGGTGCATAGGCTGAGATGACAGTAGCTAATCTATGATGAAGCACTAGTCTGATCTTAAGTACTCTGTCACTTACTCTAACGACCTCGATTACCTTATCCACCCATTTCTCTGCTAGAAGTATTCCTACACCCCCGACCCCGTCAGTGTTCCCTGCCCAGAAAATCTTGGGATGATGACAATGATGATGATGATAACAATGATGATGATGATGATGATGATGATGGTGGTGATGATGATGGTAGTGTTGGTGATGATGATGATGATGATGATGATGATGATGATGATGATGATGATGATGATGATGGTGATGGTGGTGGTGGTGGTGGCGGTGGTGGTGGTGGCGGTGGTGGTGGTATTGATGACGATGATGACAATGACGATAACAACGACAACAACGACAATGATGACAATGATGATGGTGCTGCGATGACAATGATGATGATGATGATGATGATGATGATGGTGGTGGTGGTGATGATTACCATTGTCATCATCATCATCAGGAGAAAGAGGAGGAAAAAGATTGATGTGAAGGTCATAGTAATGGTGATGGCAATTTTCCTACGGAGGTCAAACCTAGGTCCCACCCAGGATGTTCAAAGCGTTTTCATTGCTCCCAGAGTCCACTGTTGCCAAACCTGTGTACCAGTAATGTTATGAACATTTTCAATATAAATCCAATCTCAGAAGAAAAGAAGAGTAAAAAGCTTTAAGAACAGATAACCTTTTACTGTTTTATGGTATCACTCAGACAGCATCATCCAAACAAGGCACCAAAGATACATCAATCAACCAAGTGTTCAAAAAGTGAATGGAATAACATCCTGTGGGTCAGTAGAGATCTCTTCGAGAAGTACAGTACTCACTTTACGATGACCTATGAGAACTCAGATATGCAAGACCAACATGTCTCAGCAAAGATCGGGAAGAGAAACATTCTATACATCAATAAAAGATATAGAAAAGAAAATTATTATGCATGGGTATGTCCCCTGTAAACTTGATGATGCAAAGGATATTATTCCTTTCTGCTATAGGCTAAAGGCCTGAAATTTTGGAGGAGGGGCTAGTCAATTACTTTGACCCCAGTGTTCAACTGGTACTTAATTCATCAACCCCCAAAAGGATGAAAGACAAAGTCGACCTCAGCAGAATTTGAACTCAGAACATGAAGATGGATGAAATGCTGTTAAGCATTTTGTTTAGTGTGTTAACACTTCTGCCAGCATGCTTGCTGCCTTATGATAATGATATTGGTTTCAATTTTCAGCAGCAGATCAGCAAGTTTGAGAGATGGGGTAAGTTAATTATATTGACCCAAGTGCTCAACTGGTATTTATTTCATCAACCCTGAAAGGGTGAAAGGCAACATCAACCTCTGCAGATCGTGAACTTACAGCATGAAGACAGACAAATTGCCGCTAAGCAATTTACCTGGTGTGCCTATGATTCTGCTAGCTCACCACCTTCATGTCAATATAATATTGATTTCAAATTTTGGTACAATGCTATCAATTCTGGGGAAGGGTATAAGTCAATAATGTTGACCCTAGTGCTCAACTGGTACTTATTTTATCAACCCTGAAAGGGATCGATAAAGTCATGCTTATGAGTCTGCCAGCTCAACACTTTATGACAATGAAAATATTAGTTTCAGATTTTGGCATGAGGCCAGCAATTTTAGTGAACGAGGTAAGCTAACCAGCAATCGACTGCGACTTACTTTATTGACCCTGAAAGGATGAAAAGCAAAATCAACCTCAGAGGAATTTGAACTCGAAATATAAAGACAGATGAAATGCTGTTGAGCATTTTGCCCAATATGGTAACATTCCTGCCATCTCGCCTCTCTTGAACTCAACGCCATCCCATCATACCTTACTCTGAGAACTTTGTTAAGAGTGCATATGTTTATGGAGTGCTCAGCCACTTGCACATTAATTTCATGAGCAAGCTGTTCTATCGATTGGTTCAACTGAAACACTCATCATTGTAACCAATGAAGTGCCAGTTAAGGTACTATCTCCTAACAGGACAACATTATTGCTAAATCAACATACAATATGGCTATGTAGGAAGAGCTATACTGATTTTGAGCACTTGCATATTCATCAGCACAAGTAATTTTGATGGAACATTCTTACTGAAGTTTCAATGAAATTTAAATATAAGAAGCCTGATATGGGATGCAAAAGAAAAACTATGAAGTTATAAAGGTCAGCAGTCCTGCTGATCAGATCATTCCATCCAAAATTGGTGAATACAAGAATACTTAACCATTTAGCAATTAAACTGGCCATATCCAGCCCAAATAGTCTACCTTTTTATGTTCAAATGGCCAAATCCAGCCTCTCAGACCTACCCTACAATGTCATTCAAAAAATAAACAATCACATCATCAAAATCCCAAAGTTACAAGATAATTCACGATTAATTCAAAACAATGTGAATAAATAAGCATTGCATTTAACAGAGTAATCTGAATGCTAAAGGGTTAAGTCAGCCATATCTGGTCCAAATATTCTACCTGTTTTATGTTCAAACCAGCTTGATATGGCCTCTCACACTGACCTTACAATGTCATTCTAAAACTAAACAATCACATCATGGAAATCTCACAGCTATGAGATAATACATGATTGATTCAAAACAATGTGAATAAATAAGCATTACATTTAACAGAGTAATTTGAATGCTGAAGGGTTAATGGAACCATTATCCAGATTATAGACTGCATTTGTAATCTATAATTATTGGTACACTTGGCTTTGCTTCTAAAAGTCTGAGTATTAATCACAAAATACGGCACTTTATCACTTATAACAATAAGTGTTCAAGTTAATCTGATGATCAGAACAGCCTGCTCGTAAAATCAGCATGCAAGTGGCTGAGTGTTCCACAGACATGCTCACCCTTAATGTAGTTCTCAGGGAGATTCAGTGTGACACAGAGTGTGACAAGGCTGGCCCTTTGAAATACAGGTACTACTCATTTTTGCCAGCTGAGTAGACTGGAGTGAGGTGAAATAAAGTGTCTTGCTCAAGGACACAACATACCACTAACCACTAAGCCAGTGGACACTTAAAATATATTTTACAAAGTCAATGAGAGTTTAGAAAATTAGTGCTAACATACAGATATTGTTATATTTTGAGATGGTCATTCGTTTTTTTCATTCCAAATAAACACGCACACTATAATATATTCATTCTCCACTCATTTATTATTGTTCTTATTTTGTCTTATGTCCATTGTCTGGAAATCTTTTGTCACACATCTGTGACCTCTTCAGTGACTCTTCCATCCATGTGAATCCTCCTGTTCTGTTTAGCTAATATACAGGTTTTTCATTAACTCTGTAACATTTTTGTTATCTGGGGAGCAGATAACAATGGTTGTGTGGTTAAAAGGCTTTCTTTGCAAGCACATGGTTTTGAGTTTGGTCCCATTGCATAGCAAATCAAGTAAGTGTCCTTTATAATAGGCCCAGGATGACTAAAGCCTTGCGAGTGAATTTGATAGGCAAAAACTGTATGGAAGTCTGGTGTACTTCTTTCTACATCTATCTATCTATCTATCTATCTATCTATCTATCTATCTATTGATCTATCAGTCTGTTTAGCTATCTATATGTATGTGTACATAACTATATATGTGTGTGTATGTGTGTATGTGTGTGTATATATGTGTGTGTGTGTATATATATATATATATATATATATATATATATATATATCTGTGTGTGTGTATGTAGATATATATATATATATATATATATATATATATATATATATATATATATATATATATATATATATATATATATGTATGTATGTATGTATATGTGTGTGTATATATATATATGTGTGTGTGTGTGTGTGTGTATATATCTGAAATAAACTCAACTGCTTTCAGAAGCAAGAATACTATAAAATGTACCTGATTGTTCTCAAAAATTAAGTAAAAAAACAGGGAAAATAATCCAGAATCCTTGTCTGGTACCAGATCAATCCCAAAATCTAATCAGTTCATGCCAGTCATGAGACCAAACATCTCTGAAAGTTTCATTTGAATCCATCCAGCAGTTCTTGAGATATCTTGTCCAGAGGCAAACAAACACAAGTGAAAACAATATCTCTGCCTTCGCTAAAGCAGAGATAATAATAATAATAATAATAATAATAATAATAATAATAATAATAATAATAATAATAATAATAATAATAATAATAATAATAATAATAATAATAATAATAATAATAATAATAATAATAACAACAACAACAACAACAACAGCAACAATGTTGACGACAACAACAACAATAATAATGTGCTTATTATATACACTGCTCAGGTCTACTATAACTTGATGGAAAAGTGTAAAAAGAGGGGACAATAAGAAGACATAAATCATGTAAAGAAATACAGCAAAGATAGTCAAAAATATATGCACAATACATGGAATAAAGCAACAACAAAAAAAAGAAAGAAAAGTGAAGAGTAAAAAAAAAATCATAAAGCTGAAATGGTGTGTAGGTAGATCAGGAGTAGCGTTGATGAATTTTGAGAAACATGGAATTTTTGGAGGATGCAGTCACCTGACAACTAACAATTGACATGGGTAGTGTGTCCCATGTTTCAACAATTATGAGTGTGTGAAAATATATTCCAAAAATCATGGTTGATATGCTGTTTTTTTTTATTTTCATAAATTGGCAATCTACCCCAAGTTTTGCCTTAGGCTGGGTTGTTCACAACGAGTGTGTGTGTGTGTGTGTGTGTGTGTGTGTGTGTGTGTGTGTGTGTGTGTGTAAGAGTATGTACAATATCTCTGTGTAGTTTATGTACTAATGTTACACAGAATAATAAGAAAAAAATTATTTTACTTACTTCAGGGCATTTTCGGGTAAAATCTTTTTACTTTCAACATTTTCAATAGCCATTAATGCCGCACCAAAATTCGTTTCATACCTATACAAGGATTCAAATCCAGTTCTTGGAATCAAAAGACCAATTTTAAAGTTTTGTCTAGATACTGTGTTATTTGTCGCAGTGGCAGAAATAGCAGAAAGTGAAGATATTGTGATACATATCAATGTTTGGTATAACATGATTACTTTTAGATGTTTTTAATTTGCAGTCTTGGAAATACACTGAATTAGCTGAAAAACTAAAGGAAACTAATGCAAAACAAAAATAATCTCCATGCCACTGGATTATTTTTGGTTAAATTTTTCAATTTTCTTTCAATGAAACACTCCAAGAAAGATGATATATGAAACATCCTAGGGAAAACTTGTTCCGTGATAATTTTTTTTCTAGTGTCAGATACATGAATTCAGTTTGGGATTCAACAACATTCTTCTCTGATTTTTTTTTGTTTATCTTCAGAATTCTGGCATAAAAGTTGCACACCAAAAAACAAAAATGTTTGTAGAAAGGAAATGTTTATGCTTGTATAAGCTTCTTCCAGAATCTCTCTCATGTGATGGAAAGTGTCACAGGCATGATCTACAGACAGCTAGATTTTAGTGTTTGTCACAGACAAACTGAAATCACTCACCCTCCCCACTGATCAATGTTATCCTACTAGTGGGTCTGCCTTTGTACAGAGGAGTTTATACATCATTATCCTCCCTTTAAAATATTTGAATAGACAAGCGAAAATGGAAACATTTCACATATTGAATTTCGTTTGCACAGAAATGACCACTAAAAGACAAAAACAGCTCAAACACAAAGACAACTTTGTCGGACAAAGAATCGTGATATCAAGGAAGAAGAAAGAAGAAAATGGGAGAAAGAAAAAGGAAAGAACAAGAATATTTAAAGAAACATTCAGTAATTGATAGAACATGTATGTATGCCATTGTCCTTGACAACCTGAAAGCTAAAGATGTCTTTTATTATTGATACTTAAGAAAAATTCGTTTTAACTTGTTTCTAATGTTTTGCATATATTTTTTCCTCTCCCTTCTTCTTCTTCTTCTTCCTCTTCTTCCTCTTCTTCTTCTTCTTCTTCTTCTTCTTCTTCTTCTTCTTCTTCTTCTTCTTCTTCTTCTTCTTCTTCTTCTTCTTCTTCCCCTCGCCCCTACTTCCATTCTAACAAAAATTGGCCTATTCTACATGTATTGAGATGTTTCTATGACAGTTTGGTGCAAAACTTTTATAGTTCCATCTCTTCTTTGGTAAACCAATTAAAACCATAAAGCCAGGATTCCTATTTTCAGTAGAAGTCAACTGAGCCAAAGTAAATCAGTAAGTAAAGTGCATGCTTCCACCGTAGGAAATAATGGAAAAAATAAGAGTGCTAAACAAATGAAGTTAGGGCCAGTTCACCTTAAATGATGATGGCAATGATGATGGTGATGACAATGGAGATGATGGTTATGATGATTATCATCATCATCAACATCACGAAGAGGAGGAGGAAGAGGAGGGGGAGGAGATGGTGGTGATGGTGGTAGTGATGGAGATGGCTATGATGATGATGATGATGTTGGTGTTGATGATGATGATAATGGTGTTGATGATGATGATGATGGTGATGATGATGATGATGCTGTTGATGACAATGACAATGACAACGACGACAATGATGACGACAACGATGATGATGATCATCATCATCATCAGGAGAAGAAAGAGAAAGATGGTGGGGATGGGGATGGCAGTGGGGTGGGGTAGCAGTGATGGTGACAATGATGATAATGATGATGATGATGATGCTGATGCTGATGGTGATGCTGCTGCTACTACTGATGATGATGGTGGTGGTTGTGGTGTTGATGATAATGGTGATGAAGATGATAATGACAATGTCAACGAGGATGCTGATGATTATGATGATGATGATGATTATGATGATAATGATGACAAGGATGATAATGCTAATGATAATGACAACAACAATGATGACAACGATGATGATAACAATGATGATGGTGATGAAATGACAACATTGTTGTCATCAGTAGAGTCAGCAATGTCATCGCCATCATCATCATCATCATCATCATCATCATCGTCGTCGTCGTCGTCGTCATCAGCAGCAGCACTGCCAGAATTGTGGTCATCGTTGTTTAAGCATCCCCCTGTCAATTGCTAGAATAGTTCAGAAAGATCTGTCATATCTTATCATCATTTCATTCCAGTCTTATAATCATCTCTTCTACGAAGTCCAACATCCTGAGAATTATTCCATCACTTCTTCCTTTGTCCTCCTTGGTTTTCTTCTATCATTGTTATTTGTTGTCAGCATTCATCACATTCTCACCTGGCATTCACATCCCCTATTTTTAAAAAATACTTCTAATTCTGAGCCAATGAGATATACCCAGGCTAACAAGGGAAAATTTTTTTAAGTAGCTGACACACCTGTTAGAAATAACAACCAAATCTACCTTAAATCATACACTGCTATGGTTTCAAAATGGTTTCAAATTTTTGCACTGGGCCAGCAGTTTTTGAGTGAAGGAAATTAGTTGATTACATCAACCACAATACTTGATTGGTACTTATTTCATCAATCCACAAAAGGATGAAAGGCAAAGTTGCCCTCAGCATAATTTGAACTTAGAATGTAAAGACAGGTAAAATGCCACCAAGCATTTTGTCCAGTGTTCTAACAGTTTTGCCAGCTAGCCACGTTACCACTATGTTAAATAATTCTTTCTATTAAAGGCACAAGGCCTGAAATTTTGGTGGAGAGACTAGTTGACTATACCAACCCCAGTATTTAATTGGTACTTATTGCTGCATCAACCCTGAAAGGATGAAAAGCAAAAGTCGACCTCGGTGGAATTTGAACTCAGAATGTAAAGACAGATGAAATACCACTAAGCATTTTGCCAGGCATAGTAACAGTTCTGCCAGCTCACTGTCTTATTGCTGTGTTAAGTAAGGAAAAGACACATGGAATAATACAGTCCTGCATAGAACTCCTAGAAATAAAAGAAAAAAATAATGAGAATGTCACAGTTGGAACGCCTTTAGTTATAGATCATCAGCTCCATGAGATTTGACAAAGAGCTGATCAACAACAACAACGACAACAAAGAAATAAACAAAAAATAAATAACAACAGCAGCAACATTCATGCTAATCGAATCCTGAATATTCTAAAGACAAAATCTGTCATTCACTCATGGTTCCATCTATATTTTACTTACCATCAAGGAATTTTTTCATGAATATCAAATTTTTTTTTTTTTTGCAATAAATATACTTACCTTGAAGACTTGAGATGTACCAGGATGCACCATTCTTTTTCATATCATTTGTTTCTTTGGCTTTGGATTGGTTTCTATGTTTATGGTATTGCTTTATATTGAAGAATTCAAGAAGTACAATGTCTGTAAGCTTTAGGTCATGGCTTCCAAGATTATTATACTACAACCATAGCATATCACTGAAGTTTTTATCTTGATGCCAGTCAATGTATTAACCAATAATCAGATGTTAGGAATTAATCATGCTAAGTATCAAAGTTTCATATTCTTATCACAGACAAGCATTAAAATACTCACACCATAACTGATAATTCTTATACCTTTTTGGTAAGCTGCTTATTGCATGTAATCTTTTTCTCAAACTACCTGAAAAATTATCAAATGGCTGCATTACTGTGATAATACTCAAATAAACCCAAACTTCACCTAAAAAGTGATCTCTTAAAATCTCCCATCAGACTAGCATCATTTCTTTTCTTTCTTTTTCTCATTTTATTTTGTGTGTGTATCTGTCTCTCTACATATGTGTATGTTGCATGTGTACATATGTGTATTGTATGTGTGTGTGTGTGTGTGTGTGTGTGTGTGTGTGTTTGTGTATGTGTATGCATACATTTGTTTGACTGCAAAATATTGGTAATTCTATATAAATTATGGAAATGTAATGACTCAAGGAAATATAAGTCTAAGGATTGTCCGTATTAGACTGCCTAGAATTTTTAAATAACCATTTGAATTATTCTTTAAGTAAAGGCATTCCAGTACTACTTTTATGTCTAGTCAAGAATCAAGAGCAATAAGATATTTAATCCCAACTCCTGCATAGTCATCATATTATAAAATTCTTGATCATTCCAGGAAATAAATGGAATAAAACTCCAAGCATTTAATCAGTGCAATAGTGGAGTTATTTATTTTCTGTCTGTATTTTGAGATGAGCTCTTATATTTTGGGCTTCAAACAAGTTTTTCTTTTTTTAATTTTAAAATAAAAGACAAGACTTAGATAGAGGAGATTTGGTTGCCATTCTGCTAGTACTGTTATGCAAATGGTCACTATTTGATTACAGGTAAGTTCTACCATCAATTCATCACAAGGAAAATTAATCGTGAAGAAAGTTCACCACAAGGAAGGTTTACTGAGAAAATATATCCATAGTATCTCACATTTAATAGTTGAAAACTATTTTATTGAAAAAAAACCGTGAACTTTCCCTGTGGTGGATTGAAGATGGTAAATTTTCCCTGCGGTGAATCAATGACCGTGAACTTACCTGACATGCACTATTTTTGTGTAACACTGCACTCATCCAGTTACTGCAAACTGCTTTATTATCATCGTACTTTATCTCTCTTTTCAGCTTCTCCCATCCACTCTTGTATTATGCAGTGTAGCCATGTATCTCCTCTACAGCAAAACACTTATTTCTGTCCTGCTGTCACACTTAAACCTCTCAACACCTGGAATAAAGCCACCTCCATTTTTACGGCACTCCCATTCAGTCAAAGGGGAGTTTTAGTTTTGTGAGTTGCATGGCGACCTAACTAGCGCTGATGACATGAAGAAAGCACCAAGGAAACTTCATAATGCAGTTTGCATTAGGAAGGGCATTCAACCATAGAAACCATACCAAAGCAGATACTGGAGCATGATGCAGTCCCTCAACTTATTAGATGCTGTCAAACTGTCCAATCCTTGATAGGATGGAAGATGGATATTGAATTAATATTGGTGGTGATGATGATGATGATGATGATGATGATGATGATGATGATGATGATGATGATGATGATGACGATGATGATGATGATGATGATGATGATGATGATGATGATGGTGATGACAATGATGATGACAATTACAACAATGGCAGCTATGATGACAATGCCAATGATGATAATGATGATGATGATGACGACGACAGTCAAACTGCAAATGATGATGATGATGACGATGACGATGATGATGATCACAACAATGACAATGATGATGATGACGACGATGAAATGATGATGATGATGATGAAGATGATAACACTTTCAATCAAACTGAAAATCATTTACATAATTCTATTAAAAATGGCCTGCCTCATTTTTTTGTTTTTTCTTTTCAGCAATGGCAAAAGCTTGTATTTCATATTTATGAGGCTCTTCACTTCCACAATATGTAATCTCCAATTATTTGACAGTGTTGACAAAAAGTATCTTGTCATTATCCTTACCCCACGATCACTCCACAATATACTACACCTTGGAAAGACCATCTGGACAGGTGAGACCCACAACCTGTTTGCATGGTACCAGTGGAAGACTCTGTAAGGGTTATCAGTTTTTGCAGTCTTTGATACTATATTCCCAAACTAGCAACAATATCCCAGAACATTAATATAACAGTATCCTAAAAACTCTAGCTCTTTCACTTGGTATAACAGAAAAAAAACAAAAATTTCTCTGCAACATCAATATCTTCATTATCCCCATCCATTATGCAGGGATGCATTTAGAGAGGGAATAGTGAGAAGTGCAGAGGAATAACATCTATCATGATTTGATGATCAAGTATACTTTGCAAAAAACATTGAGAAATGTAGTTGTAGGTATATCTATAATAATAAAAGTGAAATTCTGTCTGTCCGTCTGGGACCTCTGTATTTCAGCCTACATTTGCTCTACATAGATATATTATATCTTTTTGGAATCAGATTGATCCTGGGATTCAAAATCTGCCCTTCATTTGGGTCTTGAACATCCAGCATTGAAATCTGATTCAAAAGCATTTGGGTTGTTATTTCTAGCAGGTAAGGCATGGTTGATTCATGCCATCTTGGTAGGCATTTGTCAGATGATGTCAGAGATCAAAGGAGAGATAAATGATATTTGCTTCATTAATTTTACATTGGGATAAGAACTTTGGGACAAATTGACCAACAGTTGGAATTCAACTTGGAACTGGAACAATAGAATGATTGCATTACAGAATTAATTCTCATCCATCCTTAAGCTCTGATCAAACACCACCAGGGCATATATATAGTCATTACACATGTATTATAGTCATGCTATTTATCCCTCTTTAGTTTTGGGCTGCAGACCCAATTAGCCCTCCCTAGGAGCTAGTTTAAAAGTCTGCACAGAGTGCAGACTTTTAAACTAGTGTCTAATAAATATATGTGTGATGCGTGATGTGTGATTAAAGGACTGGGATCATGATTGTTAGACTAAGGGTTCAATTCTAGGACATGGTGGTGTGGTGCATTGTTCAGCAAAGCATTTCACTTCACATTGCTCTGACACAATGGTATTGTCACAATCAGCTATAGGTCTGCTAGATCAAGATTGCCCTTGGACTGAGAAACAACATCAGTACTATAGCAAGGGAGCTAAGCAACAACAACAGCAGCAGCAGCAGCAGCAGCAGCAGCATCAGCAGCAGCAGCAGCAGCATTACAATCACCACCATCAACAACAACATCGCTGCAAACCCAATGAGAATGTCTCTATGTTGTCACATGATCTGCCAGAGATAGCAGATAAGTCTTTCACATGTTTTTCACATCCCAGCAGCTTAACTCTTTAGCATTTAAACTGGCTATATTTGGCTCAAATATTCTGCCTGTTTTATGTTCAAACTAGCCAGATCCACCCTCTCGCACCTACCCCACAATGTCACTCTATAAACAAACAATCACATCTTTGAAATCTCAAAGCTGTGAGATAATACTGGATTAATTTTATAAAATGTAATGATATAAGTAATACATTTGACAAAGTAATTCGAATGCTAAAGAGTTAAAACAAGACTTATTGGCTAATATAGTCCAAGATAGACTATGTCTGAGAAAATGGGCCGGTTATCATTGGAATGCCTTTAATCATATTTTCAGGGTTAACTAGGCACTAAACAGCAACAATAAAAATAGTACAAGCAATATCATCAACCCCACCACAACCATTATCTTCAACAAGACCATCCCCGCAAGCATCGTTATAACTCCCCTTACCACAACTATCATGACCACAATCTCCATCAACATCATAATCAACAGGGCCACCCCTATACTAACCAAGATCCTCAACATAATCATTTGACATACAAGAAATAGCAGCCTAATTTCACTCAAATCACAATCCAAATATAAAAGTGCTTACTGGTAAAGCACGGTCACTTTCAGAGTGATCGTTAGGTATATAACAAATGAAAGACAGAAGCTAGAATATACAAGAATTTATCTCCAGTTTCCAGGAGCATCACACCAGAATTTTTATCTGGGTTTCCAAGGTGTCTAGGTGGGAAGTACAAAACTCACCCTTAAAAGGGATACCAATCTATTACAGGTTTAATCACCTAATGTCATACATTTTCATATGAGTGTGTTGGAACAGTGTGAAATGGAGTGCTTTGCTGAACAATCACCATGTCCAAAAATTGAACCCATAATCTAAGAATCATGATCATTAATCACTAGGCCACACATCTTCACAAATCACACCCAGCCATCTTAGAAATGTACATGTTGGATAACATGGCCCGGAGTTCTGTGTAAGTAGTAAAAAGATGCAGAAGTCACATTTAGAATATATTTGATCATAGCTCTGCTCGTCCAGCTGAGCTGACCAGGGGTTAAACAACAACAAAGTACCATCATGGCCATCAAATCGCAACCACACAATAAATTCATTGTGTGGTAGTGACTTGTTTCATGTCCATTTGGAGCAAAATAATATATGATATGCTGCACAAAACTGAGGCCTTTCCCAAGAGATGGAATATAAAATTACAGAAAGACGAAGCCTTTCTCTTTATAGAGTGGAAAACAAAGGAACATTATATGATTCAATTTGCGTGCAGGAACATGCAAATATGTCTTCGTTTCTTTGATTCATCGTGTTCTCCAACCTGCTTCAGAAATTTTGCTTTGAAATGAAAAAGCAAAAATAAGAAAATGATAAACAAAATAAAAAGAAGTAGATAAAATTGATATGATTTATAAAAGCAGAGGACAAAAACGAAGAATCGAGTTAGAAAGCGATCTGTTCGAAAGAATATGGCTTTTAGGAAAAGAAAGAAAAAGATAGGTGTATGTGTGTGTGTGTGTGTGAGTGCATTACATATACAATATTTAATCAATAAATACATGTATAGATAGATAGATAGATAGATAGATAGATAGATAGATAGATAGATAGATAGATAGATAGATAGACAGACAGATAGATAGATAGATAGATAGATAGATAGATAGATAGATAGATAGATAGATAGATAGAAATACAGATATATACATATGTCCATATACTCATACATGTATATGTGCATGTGTGTGTGTGTGTGTATATATATATGTATATATATATATATGTTTCTATGCATACATAGATGTATTTATATTTATATATAGACGAGGATAAAGGGAGGGGAGATGGGAAGATGGAGAGAGGGAGGGGAGGGGAGAAAGAGAGGTGGAGAGTGAGAGAGAGAGAGAGAGATTAAAATGTGTTGATTATTAAAAGCAAAAGCAACAAGAATGAATATTTTTGTTATTTAATGAAAGTCAACATTTACAGTACGATCATATTGTTTCATATAAATACTTCATATACCTATATGGATATGCTTCATATGTTTGAGAGTGTGTATTGGGTGCCTCTTTCTCTCTCTCTCTCTCTCTCTATATATATATATATATATATGTGTGTGTGTGTGTGTGTGTGTGTGTGTGTGTGTGTGTGTGTGTGTGTGTGTGTGTGTGTGTAGTTATGCATGTATCTATGAATCAATGTATATTTGTATATACACACATATGCATACATACAGAATAAATATTCTTTTCAGATAAGTAGAAAAGAAGATTTATTTACATTAACAAGGTTTCATAATCTTATAATTTTCAAAAATAGTGCAAGATGGAGGAATACATACTTATGCCATCTCTCTCTATATATATTTATATGTGCGTGTGTATACATACATTGTGGAGGCGCAATGGCCCAGTGGTTAGGGCAGCAGACTTGCAGTCGGAGGATCGCTGTTTCGATTCTCAGACCAGGCATTGTGTGTGTTTATTGAGTGAAAACACTTAAAAACTCCACGAGGTTCCAGCAGGGGGTGGTGGTGACCCCTGTTATACTCTTTCACGCCAACTCTTTCTTCCTGTTTCTTGAGTAACGCTGCGATGGACTGGCATCCCATCCAGCTGGGGGGGAACACATATGCCATAGAAACCGGGGAACCGGGCCCATGAGCCTGGCTAGGCTTGAAAAGGGTGCATAAATAAAAGAATATATATATACATTAATGGATAATAAAACAAATGGTTTATACCTGGTAGCTTACTGGTAAAGCATGGTCACTTTCAGAGTGATTGTTAGGTAAATAACAACTGAAATACAGAAGATGAAATATACAAGAATTTATTATTAATCACAACAATTGTTTCAATACATCTAGCATCTATTCCTCTTGTGGGACGTTCAACAACTGGTTCAGGAGCATCAGGTGGCGCAGACGTATCTCATCAGGTGATAGATAAATAAATAAAAACCACTCATTAAAATGACTGTTCCACAATGTTTTGTAGAGAGAAAAAAAACAATCAGATGGAGGTAAAGTCTTCATATATATAGAAGATGAAAAATAAAATTGCAGAAGACTAAAAGAAAAATGAACATGTAATCCAGTGAGAAAAGTATTGAAAATAACCGTTAACAGATATGGATGTATACATGCCCTCGGGCAAGCTGTATGGCACAAGTACACACACTCATACAAGCATCAGCAAAAATGTGAGCAATAAAACCATAAGAGTGGGATACTCAACATTGAAAAATGTAGGTAATATCATTTCCTCTATAAATAATAAGAAATTAAATAATTATTATAATAGCATAATAAATAATAGCTCTTGCCATAATATAACCGATAGTGATAGAAGTCTTAATCAACATATAGAAAAATGTTCATGTTGTGATAAGACTAAATGTAAGCTCTCTAATAATTGTAATATCGATAATGTAATTTATAAATGTATAGTTAGCCCTAAGAACAATAATGATAAAATTATAAATAAGGTTTATATTGGATCAACAGCTAATGAAATTAAAAAAAGAATATCTCAACACTACCAGACCTTTAAAAATCCCAATTTAAGTAGGTCCACAGACTTAAGTAAATATATATATGGGAATTTATCATCGTTTTAATCACCATTTTAATACCAGCAACAAAAGGAAGATATGTATTTGAATTTTTCTTGTTATATATCACATTTAAACACAAACATTTTTATTCTGGTGTATAATCTTATATCTCACATTCTGTATTTGACATATATTTGGTTTTACATGATTGATATATATATTAATTCATATTTATAATGTATAATTTATAAATTCTGATTCTTAATATTACAAAGTATAATTTAAATTTTTAATTTTAATTCTTAATTTTTAATGCTTAATTATATTGCTTATTTTTTAAAGGGATGTAAAATTAGATATATAATATTTTGAAAAAGAACCTAAAGATGTTTTGGAATAATTGTAAATCTGACGATTGCCTATATGTATTTATATATGTATATATATATATATATATATGTATACAGTTGTGTATATGTATATATATATATTGTAATCTTCCAATACTGAAACACGTGTAGTTCCTTCATATTTAATAAATTTAAGTATTAACTAAAGTAGGAGATAATTAATGAAGTATATTATATACTCTGTTAGTAATTTTGGTTATATCCTTTACGTATTATTTCGTGATGTGCAAACTGATACCATGAGTTTACTGTCAGGTATACTCATTAGGTTATTTTTGTATTATCAGAAATAGAATACTCGCATATCGATTAATCCCCCAAAATTGAATTAATATTGACTTTTATCAGATACTTTGTGTATTTATAAATAAATATATAAATATATGATAAATAAGACCCCATGGTATGATATGTAGAGGCATATAATGCTGAAGGGTTGTACCTGATTGATTTTGAAAATTGTTTTCCCAAATTATTTAAATATATGTATGTATATATATATATGTGTGTGTGCATATGTATATATATGTATATTTATATATGTGTGTGTGTGTGTGTGTGTGTGTGTATATATATATGTGTGTGTGTGTGTGTGTATAGTTAGATAGATAGATAGATAGATAGATAGATACATTTCTTTTATTAGCCACACAGGGCTCAACAAAGATGGGACAAATACAATGTAGAGCTTTTCTTTTTGGGAGGGGGAAGGAAAAAAAAAATAGGGGTGTGTCGATCAAAAGGGATCGTAGGACGAGAAAAAGGGGGGAGTTCGATCAAAAGGGGTCGAGAAAAAAAAAAGCGATCAATAGGGATCGTGTATCACAGTAATATTCTCGTGTAAAAAGAGGGGAGGACAGTTTAGGTTTAGCCGGGGAGAGAAAAGCCTACGGGAAAGACCACGGTAACCTTGGTCAATATTGTCATTGAAGAAACTGTAACAGTAAGTGACTCTCTTTTGCCTTTTTATTTTTTTTTTCCTGGATTTTTTTTTTCTAGTTCATAGGAGTATGCTCAAGATGGCTCCGTCATTCACACGTGCCATCCTTGCTACATTCACCCATCTTTTTTTGAAGCATTCACTAGACAAGACTTCCCTTTCTACTCTCACCTTCCTCTTCAGGTGATACTTGAAGAAGTTGATGAGAGATTGCCCAGAGAGGAAAGTCTTTGTCTCTAGACCTTTCAGATGCATCCACCATACACATTCTTTCGCCATAGCCACAAGTACGATGAAAATAGCTCTTCCTTCCCGTTTAAAGGAAGGAGGCGCGACAATATTCACGATAGACTCGGCTGATAGACCGACTCGTCCCACACGCGATAGCAGTTGTTCGATGTAAGTCCAGATAGATAGATAGATAGATAGATAGATAGATAGATAGATAGATAGATAGATAGATAGATACATTTCTTTTATTAGCCACACAGGGCTCAACGAAGATGGGACAAATACAATGTAGAGCTTTTCTTTTTGGGAGGGGGAAGGAAGGAAAAAAAAAAAAAAAAAAAAAAAAAATTGGTGGTGTCGATCAAAAGGGATCGTAGGAAGGGAAAAAGGGGCAGTTCGATCAAAAGGGGTCGAAAAAAAAGAAAAGGAAAGGCCGATCAATAGGGATCGTGTATCACACAGTAATGTTCTCGTGTAAAAAGAGGGGAGGACAGTTTAGGTTTAGCCGTGGAAGGAAAAGCCCACGGAAAAGACCACGGTAACCTTGGTCAATATTCTCATTGAAGAAACTATAACAGTAAGTGACTCTCTTTTGCCTTTTTGTTTTATTTTTTTTTTTCTTGTTCATAGGGTTATGCTCAAGATGGCTCCGTCGTTCACACGTGCCATCCTTGCTACATTCAACCATCTTTTTTTGAAGCATTCACTAGACAAGACTTCCCTTTCTACTCTCAACTTCCTCTTCAGGTGATACTTGAAGAAGTTGATGAGAGATTGCCCAGAGAGGAAAGTCTTTGTCTCTAGACCTTTCAGACGCGTCCACCATACACGTTCTTTCGCCATAGCCACAAGTACGATGAAAATAGCTCTTCCTTCCCGTTTAAAGGAAGGAGGCGCGACAATATTTGCGTGCAGGAACATGCAAATATGTCTTCGTTTCTTTGATAGATAGATAGATAGATAGATAGATAGATAGATAGATAGATAGATAGATAGATAGATAGATAGGTTTCTTTATTAGCCACACAGGGCTCAACACAGAGGGGACAAAATACAAATGTAGAGTTTTTCTTTTCGAGGGGCTCGAAAACAAAGCAGAAAAAAAAACAAAAGTGGGGACAACGATGAAAAAAAAAAAAAAAAAAAAAAAAAAACCATCGCAAAACGTTTGGGGTATTTACAAAAAATACGAAATAATACAAAAAATTCCCAATAAATGGGGAGGTTATCCGTGGAAAGAAAAACCTACGAAAAGACCACGGTAACCTCGGTCTTTAGCGTCACAGTTTGTTAAATAAAATTTCTCTGTTTACAAAATTTTAAAACGTTTTATAGAATCATGGTCAAGTTGGCTTCGTCATTTATACGTGCCATTCTTGCTACATGTATCCATCTTTTTTCGAAACATTTGCTAGACAACACTTGCCTCTCTACTCTCACCTTCCTTTTCAAGTGATACTTGAAAAAGTTGATGAGAGATTGACCAGAGAGGAAAGTATTTGTCTCTAATCCTTTCAGACGCGTCCACCAGATGCATTCTTTGGCCATAGCCACAAGTACGATAAATACAGCTCTTCCTTCCCGTTTAAAGGAAGGAGGCGTGACGATATTGACGATAGACTCGGTTGATAAACCGACTCGTCCCACACGCGACAGCAGTCGTTCGACATAAGCCCACAGCTCCGAAATGGTTGGACACTGCACGAGTGCGTGCAGAACGGTTTCATCGCTCTGACCGCATCTCGGGCAGGTCGGCCCCACATTTCGCGAGCCGTGTCTATAGAGCTTATCCCGAACGGGTAGCGCCTCTCGGTAACACTGCCAGGCCAGGGATCTCTGGAAGTTGTCCATAGGTCCCGGCCCGAAAGTCGTCCTGAACAGGCGGGTCAGGTATTCCTCGTCGACGCCCAGGTTCGCCCCGAGATCGTCGTCGTACCTGCCCTCCACTAATCCCCTATAGAATGACTTCGTTGTGATGCAGCCGCTCAAGGTCGACCCGGGACGGCAAAGTTGTTGCAGAGCAACGCGACACTCACGGTGCCATTCGCCATTCCTCGGCCTCTTTTTGATCCACGACTGCAGCTCGGTCATGGAGACGAGCTGCGGGAAAGCGCGTCGCACAAACGGCGACCACACCTGCTCACCGTCGTCTACGTAGAGCCGGAGATGTCGCAGTCTCAGCGCATGTCTGCGCATCATCAACCACGGCATGCCCAGCCCTCCTTTCAGTGGGTGTTGGCAACAAACGGATCGCCTCACCATCGGAACGCTTCCTTTCCACAAAAAGCGGAAGAGGATGCGCTCCATTTCGGTGATGGCGCGATCGGGACAAGGCACGACGGTCAGGCGGTATTCGATGACGGACGCGATGTA
The DNA here is from genome assembly GCF_046866305.1 of Octopus bimaculoides. NCBI lineage: Eukaryota > Metazoa > Mollusca > Cephalopoda > Octopoda > Octopodidae > Octopus > Octopus bimaculoides. Next base: position 20,795,619 of record NC_142944.1, on the reverse strand, counting down.
CGCGTTCGCCACCTCCGCCCGACCTTTTAGGGACAGCTTCCTCTCGGACCATTGCCGGCAGAGAGTGGCCACCCTACTCGTTATCTCGTCCCAGTTCTTCTCCGTTTGCAGGTCCGGACCGAACCAGACTCCGAGCAACTTGACCGGACCGTCCGTCCGTCCAGCGTCCCACTACTGAGGCGCTGCCGGACGGTATGGGCTTGCTTCTCCAGGTGCCGAGCAGCAAACCCACCGACTTATCCTGGTTGATTTTCGCTCCCGTCACCGCTTCGTAGTCTTTCAGCGTCTCGCCGACAAGCTCGATGTGCTCGTGGCTAGACGCTATGACGGTGACGTCGTCTGCGTATGCCGACACGCTCGTCCCGCACCCCAGTTCTCGCGGGATGCCCCTCAGCGTCGCCAGCTTCCGCAGTAGTGGCTCGAGAGTCAATACGTACAGGAGCGGCGACAGGGGGCATCCCTGACGAACCGAACGTGCAATGTCGAAGGGTCCCGATAGACGTCCATTGACGCGAACAACCGAACGGATGCCTGTGTACAAGGCAGCCATCCAGCCGCGGAAAACGGGACCGAAGCCGGCCGCTTCGAGGACGGCCTCCAAGTATCGATGGTCTACTCTATCGAAAGCTTTGGATTGATCCAAATTGATCAGGGCCCCACCCATGCCAGGTTCCTTAACTACCCTCTCTATGATGTAGCGCATCAGATGGAGGTTGTCATGGATGCTCCGGCCGACCAGTTTCTCGATGACAAGCGCCAACCGCTTGGCTAACACCTTGGCCAAAATTTTCATGTCTGCATTGAGCAGAGTGATGGGCCTAAAGTTATCTATGGCGTCCCCCTTGTTTGGATCTTTCTTCAGCAGCGTTACCGCTCCTCGGCTCACAAAACCGGGAATGCTCCCGTTCTGCTGCCAGTTGCAGTACACGACCGCCAAGACTTCTCCAAACAAGTCTGGCATACAGTTGTAAAGCTCGTAGGGCAGACCATCCAAACCCGGAGATTTGTCCGTCGAGCAACCCGCCATCGCGTCCCTCACCTCCTCCGCCGTGATGACCCCTTCGCAGCACTCCGCCTCTCTTGCCGAGAGTCGTGGCAAGCTGTGCAGGTAGGCACTAAAGTCCACCCTGCCTTCTCGCTCGCCACTCCTCCCGAACAGTCGGGCAAAATGCCGCTGAAACGCCTCGCACATCTTGCTCGGCTCGAGCAATTCGCGCCCCTGTTCGTCTACCAGAGACCGGATGGTGGCTCTGTTACCCCGCTGCGCCTCCGCCACCCGGGCCTCTCGTGCGGCTCCAACACCTTCATTCCTCAGAGCACGCATCCTTGCCCTGACAGCACACCCTTCGTGTTTAGCATTGAAGTGTTGGTCGAGGGCCAACCTTGCCGCTAAAACGTCGGATGCGATGCCACTTCGCAATGCCTCTTCTAACTTTATCACTAACTCCCCCTCTTCTCTGTTCCTCTCTACAGCTAGTGCCCTGCTATACCTTATTGCTTCCGCCCTCACTGCTCTCTTGAGGGCAAACCACCATTTGTTGTTGACGATGGCTCCCGTCAAAGCCCTCTTTACTAACGTGCTAATCCGGTCTCTGAAAACCTGTCTCGACGGGAAAGACGCGTTTAGTTTCCAGTAACCGGGACCCTGCCTATGTGCCTTATCTATGTCTAGCGTACACGTCACAAGTTTGTGATCCGTGTAGCTGACTATGTGGAACTGTGGACATCCTAAACTATCTCTATCTCTTGTCCTACACACTATCCTATCTAGATACGATCTCGACGACCCAATGCGGTTGCTCCAAGTCCACGTTGGCACATTTGGGTGGTCGAGTCGGTACCTGTCAGACAACTGGAAGCGTCTGAGCAGGTCTATGAGGCCTTTGCATTCCCTTCTAGTTTTGTCACTCCCCACGTAGTCTAGATGCGTGTCCAAGGTAGCATTCCAATCCCCCACTAAAAGTAAGGGACGAGACGTTCCCAGGAATACTTCTAGACGTCGAAAGAAGTCTGACCGACCTGTTAAAGGAGGCACATAAACTGCCAGCAACCGAAAAGCGCCTCCATCGCTGCCGTCCACATCTAGGACAACCAGTCTACCCTCCGGGTCCGTAAATATCGTCTTTACTTGGAGATCCAGACTCTTGCGAAAAAGAACCGCCGTGCCACTACCGCCCATCCTCGGCAGACAGGGAGAAAAATAAATGTTAAACTGTCCGCCAAACATGGACTTTAGGGCCCGCGGTTCATGGAGTCTGGTCTCACTAATGGCTATGATATCCAAATTGTGTGACTTGATGTCATTTAAGAGGTACCCTTGTTTCCAAGGGGACCCTAAGCCACGCACATTCACACAACAAATCTTCACCATGATTCTATTTATGCGTGTGCTTTAAAGCACAAAACAAAAGAACAGAGTGTTACTTGCCGTTAGAAAGTTTTGTTTCCTCCTTGGATTTTTCACCAAGGAGGCTATTGTACAATTTCTTGCACAAATATTTCTGGAAACCCCCTACCGAGTTGGGGTAGAGGGATTTTATTGTGTTGTGTAATGCTGGTGTTACATGAATAATTTTAATGTGTTTTGGCGGTGTTGTACGTGGGTGGTTGTTGGTTTTGATATCGTTATTTGTGATGTTTGTTTTAGAGTTGATGTAATTCATCAACTCTGTGTTTGTACTGTCTATTGCTGTTAGCATTGTTTTTTTTAATATTACTATTGGTGTTAGTAGTATTTTCGGGAGATGTGAATCTCCCTGCTTTGTTTGTGTTTGCATTTTGTTTTGTTTTCTTCTTACTGCGCTTCCACTTTCCTTTCGTAGCTATTTTCCACTCCTCCCCACTCTCTTCATCGGATGATGGGAGATCTGAGGAGTCAGAAAGAGGTAACGGCAAATTTTGTGCGTCTGTGTGTGTTTCTGTGAATGTTTGTGTTGCTGTTTTTATTGATGTTGGCTGCTTGTTATTTATGTGTGGTGTATGTGATATGGGGGAGGGAGAGGCAGTCTTGGAATTTTCTTTTTTTTCTTCTGTTTTTGCAGTTTCTGTTGTCTTTTCTGTTGTGGTTATTGCTGATATTTCTGTTGTTGTTTTTTGCGTTGCTGGTGGTGTTGGTAGTAAGGTTTTTCTGTTGGGGGTATTTGGTAGTTGCTTCTGTTGTTGTTGTTGTTGTTGTTGTTGTTGTTGTTGTTGTTGTTTTTGTTTAGCGGCCAGAGGGCAGTCCTTTTTCAGATGTGCTTCGCTGTTGCATAGGTAACAGCGAGGTCGCCTGCCCTCTACCACCACATACAACTTGTGGTCCTCTGCCAATCTAATGTTTGGAGGAATTTTCTGTGAAGCCTCCTCCGTGATGTGGAGAAGGATTTCCAGATTTTTCCCTCCCCAGTTCTTTTCCTCTCCGACCGTAATCTCCAAAATATTTGCCTCCTCCATTTCCAGGCACACGGCCGATATCAGCCATTGGGTGTCCACCTCCGATGGCACATTTTTTATCATAACTTTGGTCACTCTCTGTCCTAGATAACTCGGTATCATTACCAAGTCATCTGTGCGGAGAGAGAGTGTCGAAAATTGTTTAGCTAAATTTTCATCCAGAAACCTTACTTGTACCGTTCCAAATTTCCTTCCCCAGGTGACATGATTCTGATAAGGCCAAATTTTTCTAAGACAAACTTTAATTTTATCTGTGCTAACATTTTCTACACGTCTGGTTTTTGTGTTTACCAGTTTATAAATGATGCACTTTTTGTTTTTCATTTCTATAATATCTTTTGGGATGTTAATTCTGACATCATCTCCTTCTTTCGTAAGAAGGGATTTTGTGTCTTTTATTTGTTTTTGTGTGAATGTCACTGTTGTTCTTTTTTCCTTTAGAGCATTTGCGAAATTTGTTTTTGTTGTGCTGGCGGACATGTTCTTCTGGATATTTTTGTTTATGTTGGTGTATGTACTGCCTGGTTCAAAGGTGGTGGTAGTGGCAGCAGAGTTTGTTGAACAGGTGATGGTGTCATTGCTGACGGCCGATAACTTTACTTCCTTGTTGTTGCTGTTGTTGTTGTTGTTGTCGTTGTTGCTGTTGTTGTTGTTGTTGTTGTTGTCGTTGGTGGTGGTGATGATGGCGTCAGCAGCAGTGGTGCTTACGTCAGAGACATTTGTGACGGTTTTCACGCATGGTTTTGTAACCTTGGTTACAGTTTTGTTTTTGTTGTTGGTGTTGGTGGTGGTGGTGGTGGTGGTGAGAGGGCTGTTAGTAGCTGTACTCACAGTCTTTGTGACGTTTATAGCAACTGCGTTCCTGTCACTGCATGAGCACGCGCTATTCTGTTCTTTTTTCTCTTCTGGCATCTGAAGCCTCGGGAAATGCTTGTCAAAAGAACAAGACAAGCGTTCCAAAATTATGTTTCTCGACATTTTTCAAATGTCAAGAAGGAAATTTTTGTATTTTGCTAGGGCCGAAACTGCCCCTGGGGGTCAATTCCTGCCCTTGAAAATACACACAAATGAAGCCTAGGTGCTTCGCAACAAAATTATTTAAAAATTCCAACAAAATGTGGACAGTAAAAGGTCAAATAAACGTTTACCTTCGCAGCCGATGTGACAGCACGTCCGTGAGAAGAGATAGATAGATAGATAGATAGGTTTCTTTATTAGCCACACAGGGCTCAACACAGAGGGGACAAAATACAAATGTAGAGTTTTTCTTTTCGAGGGGGTCGAAAACAAAGCAGAAAAAAAAACAAAAGTGGGGACAACGATGAAAAAAAAAAAAAAAAAAAAAAAAAAAAAAAAAAACATCGCAAAACGTTTGGGGTATTTACAAAAAATACGAAAAATACAAAAAATTCCCAATAAATGGGGAGGTTATCCGTGGAAAGAAAAACCTACGAAAAGACCACGGTAACCTCGGTCTTTAGCGTCACAGTTTGTTAAATAAAATTTCTCTGTTTACAAAATTTTAAAACGTTTTATAGAATCATGGTCAAGGTGGCTTCGTCATTTATACGTGCCATTCTTGCTACATGTATCCATCTTTTTTCGAAACATTTGCTAGACAACACTTGCCTCTCTACTCTCACCTTCCTTTTCAAGTGATACTTGAAAAAGTTGATGAGAGATTGACCAGAGAGGAAAGTATTTGTCTCTAATCCTTTCAGACGCGTCCACCAGATGCATTCTTTGGCCATAGCCACAAGTACGATAAATACAGCTCTTCCTTCCCGTTTAAAGGAAGGAGGCGTGACGATATTGACGATAGACTCGGTTGATAAACCGACTCGTCCCACACGCGACAGCAGTCGTTCGACATAAGCCCACAGCTCCGAAATGGTTGGACACTGCACGAGTGCGTGCAGAACGGTTTCATCGCTCTGACCGCATCTCGGGCAGGTCGGCCCCACATTTCGCGAGCCGTGTCTATAGAGCTTATCCCGAACGGGTAGCGCCTCTCGGTAACACTGCCAGGCCAGGGATCTCTGGAAGTTGTCCATAGGTCCCGGCCCGAAAGTCGTCCTGAACAGGCGGGTCAGGTATTCCTCGTCGACGCCCAGGTTCGCCCCGAGATCGTCGTCGTACCTGCCCTCCACTAATCCCCTATAGAATGACTTCGTTGTGATGCAGCCGCTCAAGGTCGACCCGGGACGGCAAAGTTGTTGCAGAGCAACGCGACACTCACGGTGCCATTCGCCATTCCTCGGCCTCTTTTTGATCCACGACTGCAGCTCGGTCATGGAGACGAGCTGCGGGAAAGAGCGTCGCACAAACGGCGACCACACCTGCTCACCGTCGTCTACGTAGAGCCGGAGATGTCGCAGTCTCAGCGCATGTCTGCGCATCATCAACCACGGCATGCCCAGCCCTCCTTTCAGCGGGTGTTGGCAACAAACGGATCGCCTCACCATCGGAACGCTTCCTTTCCACAAAAAGCGGAAGAGGATGCGCTCCATTTCGGTGATGGCGCGATCGGGACAAGGCACGACGGTCAGGCGGTATTCGATGACGGACGCGATGTACGCGTTCGCCACCTCCGCCCGACCTTTTAGGGACAGCTTCCTCTCGGACCATTGCCGGCAGAGAGTGGCCACCCTACTCGTTATCTCGTCCCAGTTCTTCTCCGTTTGCAGGTCCGGACCGAACCAGACTCCGAGCAACTTGACCGGACCGTCCGTCCAGCGTCCCACTACTGAGGCGCTGCCGGACGGTATGGGCTTGCTTCTCCAGGTGCCGAGCAGCAAACCCACCGACTTATCCCGGTTGATTTTCGCTCCCGTCACCGCTTCGTAGTCTTTCAGCGTCTCGCCGACAAGCTCGATGTGCTCGTGGCTAGACGCTATGACGGTGACGTCGTCCGCGTATGCCGACACGCTCGTCCCGCACCCCAGTTCTCGCGGGATGCCCCTCAGCGTCGCCAGCTTCCGCAGTAGTGGCTCGAGAGTCAATACGTACAGGAGCGGCGACAGGGGGCATCCCTGACGAACCGAACGTGCAATGTCGAAGGGTCCCGATAGACGTCCATTGACGCGAACAACCGAACGGATGCCTGTGTACAAGGCAGCCATCCAGCCGCGGAAAACGGGACCGAAGCCGGCCGCTTCGAGGACGGCCTCCAAGTATCGATGGTCTACTCTATCGAAAGCTTTGGATTGATCCAAATTGATCAGGGCCCCACCCATGCCAGGTTCCTTAACTACCCTCTCTATGATGTAGCGCATCAGATGGAGGTTGTCATGGATGCTCCGGCCGACCAGTTTCTCGATGACAAGCGCCAACCGCTTGGCTAACACCTTGGCCAAAATTTTCATGTCTGCATTGAGCAGAGTGATGGGCCTAAAGTTATCTATGGCGTCCCCCTTGTTTGGATCTTTCTTCAGCAGCGTTACCGCTCCTCGGCTCACAAAACCGGGAATGCTCCCGTTCTGCTGCCAGTTGCAGTACACGACCGCCAAGACTTCTCCAAACAAGTCTGGCATACAGTTGTAAAGCTCGTAGGGCAGACCATCCAAACCCGGAGATTTGTCCGTCGAGCAACCCGCCATCGCGTCCCTCACCTCCTCCGCCGTGATGACCCCTTCGCAGCACTCCGCCTCTCTTGCCGAGAGTCGTGGCAAGCTGTGCAGGTAGGCACTAAAGTCCACCCTGCCTTCTCGCTCGCCACTCCTCCCGAACAGTCGGGCAAAATGCCGCTGAAACGCCTCGCACATCTTGCTCGGCTCGAGCAATTCGCGCCCCTGTTCGTCTACCAGAGACCGGATGGTGGCTCTGTTACCCCGCTGCGCCTCCGCCACCCGGGCCTCTCGTGCGGCTCCAACACCTTCATTCCTCAGAGCACGCATCCTTGCCCTGACAGCACACCCTTCGTGTTTAGCATTGAAGTGTTGGTCGAGGGCCAACCTCGCCGCTAAAACGTCGGATGCGATGCCACTTCGCAATGCCTCTTCTAACTTTATCACTAGCTCCCCCTCTTCTCTGTTCCTCTCTACAGCTAGTGCCCTGCTATACCTTATTGCTTCCGCCCTCACTGCTCTCTTGAGGGCAAACCACCATTTGTTGTTGACGATGGCTCCCGTCAAAGCCCTCTTTACTAACGTGCTAATCCGGTCTCTGAAAACCTGTCTCGACGGGAAAGACGCGTTTAGTTTCCAGTAACCGGGACCCTGCCTATGTGCCTTATCTATGTCTAGCGTACACGTCACAAGTTTGTGATCCGTGTAGCTGACTATGTGGAACTGTGGACATCCTAAACTATCTCTATCTCTTGTCCTACACACTATCCTATCTAGATACGATCTCGACGACCCAATGCGGTTGCTCCAAGTCCACGTTGGCACATTTGGGTGGTCGAGTCGGTACCTGTCAGACAACTGGAAGCGTCTGAGCAGGTCTATGAGGCCTTTGCATCCCCTTCTAGTTTTGTCACTCCCCACGTAGTCTAGATGCGTGTCCAAGGTAGCATTCCAATCCCCCACTAAAAGTAAGGGACGAGACGTTCCCAGGAATACTTCTAGACGTCGAAAGAAGTCTGACCGACCTGTTAAAGGAGGCACATAAACTGCCAGCAACCGAAAAGCGCCTCCATCGCTGCCGTCCACATCTAGGACAACCAGTCTACCCTCCGGGTCCGTAAATATCGTCTTTACTTGGAGATCCAGACTCTTGCGAAAAAGAACCGCCGTGCCACTACCGCCCATCCTCGGCAGACAGGGAGAAAAATAAATGTTAAACTGTCCGCCAAACATGGACTTTAGGGCCCGCGGTTCATGGAGTCTGGTCTCACTAATGGCTATGATATCCAAATTGTGTGACTTGATGTCATTTAAGAGGTACCCTTGTTTCCAAGGGGATCCTAAGCCACGCACATTCACACAACCAATCTTCACCATGATTCTATTTATACGTGTGCTTTAAAGCACAAAACAAAAGAACAGAGTGTTACTTGCCGTTAGAAAGTTTTGTTTCCTCCTTGGATTTTTCACCAAGGAGGCTATTGTACAATTTCTTGCACAAATATTTCTGGAATCCCCCTACCGAGTTGGAGTAGAGGGATTTTATTGTGTTGTGTAATGCTGGTGTTACATGAATAATTTTAATGTGTTTTGGCGGTGTTGTACGTGGGTGGTTGTTGGTTTTGATATCGTTATTTGTGATGTTTGTTTTAGAGTTGATGTAATTCATCAACTCTGTGTTTGTACTGTCTATTGCTGTTAGCATTGTTTTTTTTATATTACTATTGGTGTTAGTAGTATTTTCGGGAGATGTGTATCTCCCTGCTTTGTTTGTGTTTGCATTTTGTTTTGTTTTCTTCTTATTGCGCTTCCTCTTTCCTTTCGTAGCTATTTTCCACTCCTCCCCACTCTCTTCATCGGATGATGGGAGATCTGAGGAGTCAGAAAGAGGTAACGGCAAATTTTGTGCGTCTGTGTGTGTTTCTGTGAATGTTTGTGTTGCTGTTTTTATTGATGTTGGCTGCTTGTTATTTATGGGTGGTGTATGTGATATGGGGGAGGGAGAGGCAGTCTTGGAATTTTCTTTTTTTTCTTCTGTTTTTGCAGTTTCTGTTGTCTTTTCTGTTGTGGTTATTGCTGATATTTCTGTTGTTGTTTTTTGTGTTGCTGGTGGTGTTGGTAGTAAGGTTTTTCTGTTGGGGGTATTTGGTAGTTGCTTCTGTTGTTGTTGTTGTTGTTGTTGTTGTTGTTTTTGTTTAGCGGCCAGAGGGCAGTCCTTTTTCAGATGTGCTTCGCTGTTGCATAGGTAACAGCGAGGTCGCCTGCCCTCTACCACCACATACAGCTTGTGGTCCTCTGCCAATCTAATGTTTGGAGGAATTTTCTGTGAAGCCTCCTCCGTGATGTGGAGAAGGATTTCCAGATTTTTCCCTCCCCAGTTCTTTTCCTCTCCGACCGTAATCTCCAAAATATTTGCCTCCTCCATTTCCAGGCACACGGCCGATATCAGCCATTGGGTGTCCACCTCCGATGGCACATTTTTTATCATAACTTTGGTCACTCTCTGTCCTAGATAACTCGGTATCATTACCAAGTCATCTGTGCGGAGAGAGAGTGTCGAAAATTGTTTAGCTAAATTTTCATCTAGAAATCTCACTTGCACCGTTCCAAATTTCCTTCCCCAGGTGACATGATTCTGATAAGGCCAAATTTTTCTAAGACAAACTTCAATTTTATCTGTGCTAACATTTTCTACACGTCTGGTTTTTGTGTTTACCAGTTTATAAATGATGCACTTTTTGTTTTTCATTTCTATATCTTTTGGGATGTTTATTCTGACATCATCTCCTTCTTTCGTAAGAAGGGATTTTGTGTCTTTTATTTGTTTTTGTGTGAATGTCACTGTTGTTCTTTTTTCCTTTAGAGCATTTGCGAAATTTGTTTTTGTTGTGCTGGCGGACATGTTCTTCTGGATATTTTTGTTTATGTTGGTGTATGTACTGCCTGGTTCAAAGGTGGTGGTAGTGGCAGCAAAGTTTGTTGAACAGGTGATGGTGTCATTGCTGACGACCGATAACTTTACGTCCTTGTTGTTGCTGTTGTTGTTGTTGTTGTCGTTGTTGCTGTTGTTGTTGTTGTTGTTGTTGTCGTTGGTGGTGGTGATGATGGCGTCAGCAGCAGTGGTGCTTACGTCAGAGACATTTGTGACGGTTTTCACGCATGGTTTTGTAACCTTGGTTACAGTTTTGTTTTAGTTGTTGGTGTTGGTGTTGGTGGTGGTGGTGGTGGTGGTGGTGAGAGGACTGTTAGTAGCTGTACTCACAGTCTTTGTGACGTTTATAGCAACTGCGTTCCTGTCACTGCATGAGCACGCGCTATTCTGTTCTTTTTTCTCTTCTGGCATCTGAAGCCTCGGGAAATGCTTGTCAAAAGAACAAGACAAGCGTTCCAAAATTATGTTTCTCGACATTTTTCAAATGTCAAGAAGGAAATTTTTGTATTTTGCTAGGGCCGAAACTGCCCCTGGGGGTCAATTCCTGCCCTTGAAAATACACACAAATGAAGCCTAGGTGCTTCGCAACAAAATTATTTAAAAATTCCAACAAAATGTGGACAGTAAAAGGTCAAATAAACGTTTACCTTCGCAGCCGATGTGACAGCACGTCCGTGAGAAGAGATAGGTTTCTTTATTAGCCACACAGGGCTCAACACAGAGGGGACAAAATACAAATGTAGAGTTTTTCTTTTCGAGGGGGTCGAAAACAAAGCAGAAAAAAAAACAAAAGTGGGGACAACGATGAAAAAAAAAAAAAAAAAAAAAAAAAACATCGCAAAACGTTTGGGGTATTTACAAAAAATACGAAATAATACAAAAATTCCCAATAAATGGGGAGGTTATCCGTGGAAAGAAAAACCTACGAAAAGACCACGGTAACCTCGGTCTTTAGCGTCACAGTTTGTTAAATAAAATTTCTCTGTTTACAAAATTTTAAAACGTTTTATAGAATCATGGTCAAGGTGGCTTCGTCATTTATACGTGCCATTCTTGCTACATGTATCCATCTTTTTTCGAAACATTTGCTAGACAACACTTGCCTCTCTACTCTCACCTTCCTTTTCAAGTGATACTTGAAAAAGTTGATGAGAGATTGACCAGAGAGGAAAGTATTTGTCTCTAATCCTTTCAGACGCGTCCACCAGATGCATTCTTTGGCCATAGCCACAAGTACGATAAATACAGCTCTTCCTTCCCGTTTAAAGGAAGGAGGCGTGACGATATTGACGATAGACTCGGTTGATAAACCGACTCGTCCCACACGCGACAGCAGTCGTTCGACATAAGCCCACAGCTCCGAAATGGTTGGACACTGCACGAGTGCGTGCAGAACGGTTTCATCGCTCTGACCGCATCTCGGGCAGGTCGGCCCCACATTTCGCGAGCCGTGTCTATAGAGCTTATCCCGAACGGGTAGCGCCTCTCGGTAACACTGCCAGGCCAGGGATCTCTGGAAGTTGTCCATAGGTCCCGGCCCGAAAGTCGTCCTGAACAGGCGGGTCAGGTATTCCTCGTCGACGCCCAGGTTCGCCCCGAGATCGTCGTCGTACCTGCCCTCCACTAATCCCCTATAGAATGACTTCGTTGTGATGCAGCCGCTCAAGGTCGACCCGGGACGGCAAAGTTGTTGCAGAGCAACGCGACACTCACGGTGCCATTCGCCATTCCTCGGCCTCTTTTTGATCCACGACTGCAGCTCGGTCATGGAGACGAGCTGCGGGAAAGCGCGTCGCACAAACGGCGACCACACCTGCTCACCGTCGTCTACGTAGAGCCGGAGATGTCGCAGTCTCAGCGCATGTCTGCGCATCATCAACCACGGCATGCCCAGCCCTCCTTTCAGCGGGTGTTGGCAACAAACGGATCGCCTCACCATCGGAACGCTTCCTTTCCACAAAAAGCGGAAGAGGATGCGCTCCATTTCGGTGATGGCGCGATCGGGACAAGGCACGACGGTCAGGCGGTATTCGATGACGGACGCGATGTACGCGTTCGCCACCTCCGCCTGACCTTTTAGGGACAGCTTCCTCTCGGACCATTGCCGGCAGAGAGTGGCCACCCTACTCGTTATCTCGTCCCAGTTCTTCTCCGTTTGCAGGTCCGGACCGAACCAGACTCCGAGCAACTTGACCGGACCGTCCGTCCGTCCAGCGTCCCACTACTGAGGCGCTGCCGGACGGTATGGGCTTGCTTCTCCAGGTGCCGAGCAGCAAACCCACCGACTTATCCCGGTTGATTTTCGCTCCCGTCACCGCTTCGTAGTCTTTCAGCGTCTCGCCGACAAGCTCGATGTGCTCGTGGCTAGACGCTATGACGGTGACGTCGTCCGCGTATGCCGACACGCTCGTCCCGCACCCCAGTTCTCGCGGGATGCCCCTCAGCGTCGCCAGCTTCCGCAGTAGTGGCTCGAGAGTCAATACGTACAGGAGCGGCGACAGGGGGCATCCCTGACGAACCGAACGTGCAATGTCGAAGGGTCCCGATAGACGTCCATTGACGCGAACAACCGAACGGATGCCTGTGTACAAGGCAGCCATCCAGCCGCGGAAAACGGGACCGAAGCCGGCCGCTTCGAGGACGGCCTCCAAGTATCGATGGTCTACCCTATCGAAAGCTTTCGATTGATCCAAATTGATCAGGGCCCCACCCATGCCAGGTTCCTTAACTACCCTCTCTATGATGTAGCGCATCAGATGGAGGTTGTCATGGATGCTCCGGCCCGGCACGGCGCACGTCTGCTCCGTGCCGACCAGTTTCTCGATGACAAGCGCCAACCGCTTGGCTAACACCTTGGCCAAAATTTTCATGTCTGCATTGAGCAGAGTGATGGGCCTAAAGTTATCTATGGCGTCCCCCTTGTTTGGATCTGTCTTCAGCAGCGTTACCGCTCCTCGGCTCACAAAACCGGGAATGCTCCCGTTCTGCTGCCAGTTGCAGTACACGACCGCCAAGACTTCTCCAAACAAGTCTGGCATACAGTTGTAAAGCTCGTAGGGCAGACCATCCAAACCCGGAGATTTGTCCGTCGAGCAACCCGCCATCGCGTCCCTCACCTCCTCCGCCGTGATGACCCCTTCGCAGCACTCCGCCTCTCTTGCCGAGAGTCGTGGCAAGCTGTGCAGGTAGGCACTAAAGTCCACCCTGCCTTCTCGCTCGCCACTCCTCCCGAACAGTCGGGCAAAATGCCGCTGAAACGCCTCGCACATCTTGCTCGGCTCGAGCAATTCGCGCCCCTGTTCGTCTACCAGAGACCGGATGGTGGCTCTGTTACCCCGCTGCGCCTCCGCCACCCGGGCCTCTCGTGCGGCTCCAACACCTTCATTCCTCAGAGCACGCATCCTTGCCCTGACAGCACACCCTTCGCGTTTAGCATTGAAGTGTTGGTCGAGGGCCAACCTCGCCGCTAAAACGTCGGATGCGATGCCACTTCGCAATGCCTCTTCTAACTTTATCACTAGCTCCCCCTCTTCTCTGTTCCTCTCTACAGCTAGTGCCCTGCTATACCTTATTGCTTCCGCCCTCACTGCTCTCTTGAGGGCAAACCACCATTTGTTGTTGACGATGGCTCCCGTCAAAGCCCTCTTTACTAACGTGCTAATCCGGTCTCTGAAAACCTGTCTCGACGGGAAAGACGCGTTTAGTTTCCAGTAACCGGGACCCTGCCTATGTGCCTTATCTAAGTCTAGCGTACACGTCACAAGTTTGTGATCCGTGTAGCTGACTATGTGGAACTGTGGACATCCTAAACTATCTCTATCTCTTGTCCTACACACTATCCTATCTAGATACGATCTCGACGACCCAATGCGGTTGCTCCAAGTCCACGTTGGCACATTTGGGTGGTCGAGTCGGTACCTGTCAGACAACTGGAAGCGTCTGAGCAGGTCTATGAGGCCTTTGCATCCCCTTCTAGTTTTGTCACTCCCCACGTAGTCTAGATGCGTGTCCAAGGTAGCATTCCAATCCCCCACTAAAAGTAAGGGACGAGACGTTCCCAGGAATACTTCTAGACGTCGAAAGAAGTCTGACCGACCTGTTAAAGGAGGCACATAAACTGCCAGCAACCGAAAAGCGCCTCCATCGCTGCCGTCCACATCTAGGACAACCAGTCTACCCTCCGGGTCCGTAAATATCGTCTTTACTTGGAGATCCAGACTCTTGCGAAAAAGAACCGCCGTGCCACTACCGCCCATCCTCGGCAGACAGGGAGAAAAATAAATGTTAAACTGTCAGCCAAACATGGACTTTAGGGCCCGCGGTTCATGGAGTCTGGTCTCACTAATGGCTATGATATCCAAATTGTGTGACTTGATGTCATTTAAGAGGTACCCTTGTTTCCAAGGGGACCCTAAGCCACGCACATTCACACAACCAATCTTCACCATGATTCTATTTATACGTGTGCTTTAAAGCACAAAACAAAAGAACAGAGTGTTACTTGCCGTTAGAAAGTTTTGTTTCCTCCTTGGATTTTTCACCAAGGAGGCTATTGTACAATTTCTTGCACAAATATTTCTGGAATCCCCCTACCGAGTTGGGGTAGAGGGATTTTATTATGTTGTGTAATGCTGGTGTTACATGAATAATTTTAATGTGTTTTGGCGGTGTTGTACGTGGGTGGTTGTTGGTTTTGATATCGTTATTTGTGATGTTTGTTTTAGAGTTGATGTAATTCATCAACTCTGTGTTTGTACTGTCTATTGCTGTTAGCATTGTTTTTTTTATATTACTATTGGTGTTAGTAGTATTTTCGGGAGATGTGAATCTCCCTGCTTTGTTTGTGTTTGCATTTTGTTTTGTTTTCTTCTTACTGCGCTTCCTCTTTCCTTTCGTAGCTATTTTCCACTCCTCCCCACTCTCTTCATCGGATGATGGGAGATCTGAGGAGTCAGAAAGAGGTAACGGCAAATTTTGTGCGTCTGTGTGTGTTTCTGTGAATGTTTGTGTTGCTGTTTTTATTGATGTTGGCTGATTGTTATTTGTGTGTGGTGTATGTGATATGGGGGAGGGAGAGGCAGTCTTGGAATTTTCTTTTTTTTCTTCTGTTTTTGCAGTTTCTGTTGTCTTTTCTGTTGTGGTTATTGCTGATATTTCTGTTGTTGTTTTTTGCGTTGCTGGTGGTGTTGGTAGTAAGGTTTTTCTGTTGGGGGTATTTGGTAGTTGCTTCTGTTGTTGTTGTTGTTGTTGTTGTTGTTGTTGTTGTTTTTGTTTAGCGGCCAGAGGGCAGTCCTTTTTCAGATGTGCTTCGCTGTTGCATAGGTAACAGCGAGGTCGCCTGCCCTCTACCACCACATACAGCTTGTGGTCCTCTGCCAATCTAATGTTTGGAGGAATTTTCTGTGAAGCCTCCTCCGTGATGTGGAGAAGGATTTCCAGATTTTTCCCTCCCCAGTTCTTTTCCTCTCCGACCGTAATCTCCAAAATATTTGCCTCCTCCATTTCCAGGCACACGGCCGATATCAGCCATTGGGTGTCCACCTCCGATGGCACATTTTTTATCATAACTTTGGTCACTCTCTGTCCTAGATAACTCGGTATCATTACCAAGTCATCTGTGCGGAGAGAGAGTGTCGAAAATTGTTTAGCTAAATTTTCATCCAGAAACCTTACTTGCACCGTTCCAAATTTCCTTCCCCAGGTGACATGATTCTGATAAGGCCAAATTTTTCTAAGACAAACTTCAATTTTATCTGTGCTAACATTTTCTACACGTCTGGTTTTTGTGTTTACCAGTTTATAAATGATGCACTTTTTGTTTTTCATTTCTATAATATCTTTTGGGATGTTAATTCTGACATCATCTCCTTCTTTCGTAAGAAGGGATTTTGTGTCTTTTATTTGTTTTTGTGTGAATGTCACTGTTGTTCTTTTTTCCTTTAGAGCATTTACGAAATTTGTTTTTGTTGTGCTGGCGGACATGTTCTTCTGGATATTTTTGTTTATGTTGGTGTATGTACTGCCTGGTTCAAAGGTGGTGGTAGTGGCAGCAGAGTTTGTTGAACAGGTGATGGTGTCATTGCTGACGGCCGATAACTTTACTTCCTTGTTGTTGCTGTTGTTGTTGTTGTTGTCGTTGTTGCTGTTGTTGTTGTTGTTGTTGTTGTTGTCGTTGGTGGTGGTGATGATGGCGTCAGCAGCAGTGGTGCTTACGTCAGAGACATTTGTGACGGTTTTCACGCATGGTTTTGTAACCTTGGTTATAGTTTTGTTTTTGTTGTTGGTGTTGGTGGTGGTGGTGGTGGTGGTGGTGGTGAGAGGGCTGTTAGTAGCTGTACTCACAGTCTTTGTGACGTTTATAGCAACTGCGTTCGTGTCACTGCATGAGCACGCGCTATTCTGTTCTTTTTTCTCTTCTGGCATCTGAAGCCTCGGGAAATGCTTGTCAAAAGAACAAGACAAGCGTTCCAAAATTATGTTTCTCGACATTTTTCAAATGTCAAGAAGGAAATTTTTGTATTTTGCTAGGGCCGAAACTGCCCCTGGGGGTCAATTCCTGCCCTTGAAAATACACACAAATGAAGCCTAGGTGCTTCGCAACAAAATTATTTAAAAATTCCAACAAAATGTGGACAGTAAAAGGTCAAATAAACGTTTACCTTCGCAGCCGATGTGACAGCACGTCCGTGAGAAGAGATAGATAGATAGATAGATAGATAGATAGATAGATAGATAGATAGATAGATAGATAGATAGATAGATAGATAGATAGATAGATAGATATGTTTTTATTATAGCAACACAGGGCTGAACACAGAAATTGGACGAAATACAAGCGTAGAGTTTTTCATTTTCGAGGTGGGCTGGGTGGGACACACAAAGAAAAGTCAAATCAATAGGGATTGTAATCGTTGGGGTGTGTGGTGTGCAAAAATTATAAATCTTCCCAAAAACGGGAATAAATATTGTTTACAGTTTAGGTGTATCCTTGGAGTGAAAAACCTACAAAAAAGCACCAAGGTCACCTCAGGCAGTTCAAAATGTACATAAAAGTAAGTACCTTTTCTCTCGTTTTCTCTTTTTGTTACAAATTAATGCTTAAAATGGTGTCGTCTTTCATACTCACCAATTTTGCCACATTTACCCATTTTTTATTGAAGCTTTCATTCGACAACGCTTTCCTCTCTATCCTCATCCTCCTTTTCAAGTGGTACTTGAAAAAGTTGACGAGGGACTGACCAGAGAGGAAAGTGTTTGTTTGTAAACCTTTCAAACGCGTCCACCACACACATTCTTTCGCCATAGCTATCAGTGTTACGTAAACCGTTTTTCCTTCCCGTTTAAAGGAAGGTGGCGGAACAATATTCACGATAGACTCGGCCGATAAGCGGGCTCGTCCCACACGCGACAGCAGCCGTTCGACGAAGGTCCACAGCTCTGAAATATCTGGACACTGCACGAGTGCGTGCAGAACGGTTTCGTCGCTCTGACCGCATCTCGGGCAGGTCGGTCCGGTGGTTTTCGAACCGTGTCTGTAGACCTTCTCTCGAACTGGTAGTGCGTCCCGATAGCATTGCCAAGCCAGGGATCTCTGGAAATTATCCATAGGCCCCGGCCCGAACGTTGTCTTGAAAAGGCGAGTTAGGAATTTCTCGTCGACACCCAGGTTTGCCCCGAGAGTGTCGTCGGACCTCCCCTCCACTAGTCCTCTATAGAACGCATTGGTCGTTTGTAAGTTGCACAAGTTTGATCCCGGACGGCAGAGCTGTTGTAGAGCTTGGCGACACTCGCGGTGCCAATCGCCCAGTTTCGGTCTCTTTTTGATCCATGTTTGCAGTTCGGTGAGTGAGACGAGCTGCGGGAAGGCGAGCCTCACAAACGGCGCCCACACCTGTTCACCGTCTTCAATGAAGTTCCAGAGATGCCGCAGTCTCAGCGCATGTCTGCGCATCATTAACCACGGCATTCCCAGTCCTCCATGTAACGGTTGTTGACAGCAAATGGATCGCCTCACCATCGGAACGCCACCCTTCCACAGAAAGCGGAAGAGTATGCGTTCTAGTTTCGTGATGGTGGCATTGGGACAAGGTACGACGGTCAGGCGGTAATCAATGACTGATGCGATATACGCATTAGCCACCTCCGCCCGACCTTTTAGAGATAACTTTCTCTCGGCCCATGTTTGGCTGAGTTTGATTACTCTACTGGTGATTTCGTCCCAGTTCTTATCCATCTGGAGGTCCGGATTGAACCAGACCCCGAGCAGTTTAACCGGTCCGTCCGTCCAGCGTCCCACTACGGAGTCACTGTTGGACGGTATAGGCTTGCTTCTCCAGGTGCCGAGTAGCAAACCCACCGACTTTTCCGGGTTAAGTTTTGCTCCTGTCACCGTTTCGTATTCTTTAAGTGTCTCGCTTAGCATCTCGACGTGCTTTTCGCTCGACACTATGACGGTGACATCGTCCGCATATGCAGACACGCTCGTCCCGCAACCCAGCTCCCGTGGGATACCCCTCAGTGTCGCCAGCTTCCGCAGTAGTGGTTCAAGCGTCAATACATACAGAAGCGCCGACAGGGGACATCCCTGACGGACCGAACGCTTGATGTCGAAAGGTTTTGACAGGTGACCGTTCACCCGAATTACCGATCGGATGCCGCTATACAAGGCAGCGATCCAACCGCGGAAAACGGGACCAAAGCCAGCCGCCCTGAGGACGGCCGCCAGGTATCGATGGTCCACCCTATCGAAGGCTTTAGATTGATCTAAATTGATCAACGCCCCACCCATGCCAGGATCCTTAACTACCCTGTCCATGATGTAGCGCATGAGGTGGAGGTTGTCATGGATGCTTCTGCCCGGCACTGCGCATGTTTGCGCCTTGTCGACCAGTTTATCGATGACAAGCGCCAACCTCTCGGCTATTACTTTGGCCAAAATTTTCAAATCTGCGTTGAGCAGAGTGATGGGCCTGAAATTATCTATAAAATTCCCCTTGTTTGGGTCTTTCTTCAGCAATGTCACTGCACCTCGGCTCACGAAACTGGGAATTCTCCCGTTTTGTTGCCAGTTGCAGTAGACTGATGCCAAGAGGTCTCCAAACAAGTCTGGCATTTGGCAATACAGCTCGTAGGGTAGACCATCCAATCCAGGCGACTTATCCCTCGCGCAGCCCGCCATAGCATCCCTTATTTCAGCAGCTGTGATGGGACCCTCACAACACTCTGCTTCTCCCGCCGTGAGCCGCGGCAGGCCAGTCAGGTAGGCACTGAAGTCCATCCTGCGTTCCGACCCACCGCTCGCACCAAACAGTCGAGCAAAGTGCTGTTGAAAGGCCCCACACATCCTTTCGGGTTCGAGTAAACTGCATCCTTGTTCATCAATTAGAGACCGAATAGTGGCTCTGTCACCGCGTTGCGCCTCCGCCACCCGGGCTTCTCGCGCAGCTTCGATCCCTTCGTTCCTTAAGGCACGCATTTTAGCTCTGACGACGCAACCTTCGTGTTTGGCGTTGAGGTGTTGATCGAGGGCCATCCTCGCTGCCAAAACGTTGGTTGCGCTGCCAGTTGTAAGTGCCTCTTCTAGTTTCTTGACTAAGTCTCCCTCTATTCTATTTCGATCTATCGCTAGTTCTTTACTAAACCTAATAGATTCCGATTTAATTGCTATTTTCAGGGCAAACCACCATCGGTTGTTAACGATGGCTCCTGTTAACGCCCTCTTAATTAATTCGTTAATCCGGTTCCTGTAAACTTGCCGCGCTAAGAGCGAAGCGTTCAGTTTCCAGTAACCGGGACCCTGCCTATGTGTTTTATCTAAGTCGAGCGTACACGTCACAAATTTGTGATCCGTGTAGCTGACTATTTTAAATTGTGGACATCCTACACTAACTCTATCCGCTGTCCTACATAGAACTCTATCTAGATACGATCTCGACGATCCGACGCGGTTTGTCCAAGTCCACGTTGGCACGTTCGGATAGTCGAGTCGGAACCTGTCAGACAAATGGAAACGTCTGAGCAGGTCTTTAAGGCACTTACATCCCCTTCTACTCCTATCCATTCCCACATAGTCTAGATGCGTGTCCAAGGTAGCGTTCCAGTCCCCTACTAATAGTAAAGGTCTTGACGTTCCCAGGAAAAACTCTAGACGTCTAAAGAAATCCGCCCGACCCGTTAAGGACGGTGCATACACTGCCATCAGACGGAAAGCACATCCGTTTGTACCATCGACGTCCACGACAACCAGCCTACCCTCCGGGTCTAGGAATATTGGCCTTACTTTTAGGTTCAGACTCTTTCGAAAAAACACCGCGGTACCACCACCACCCATGTTTGGCAGACAGGGAGAAAAATAAATGTCGAATTGTCCGCCAAACATGGACTTGAGGGTCCGCGGGTTACTGAGTCTGGTTTCACTGATAGCTATTATTTCTATGTTCTGTGACCTGATGTCATTTAGAAGATATCCTTGCTTCCAAGCTGACGCCAAGCCACGTACATTTACACAACCTATTTTAAGCATAATTTAGTCGAAAAGTGTAAAGAGTCGAGAGAGAAGGTTACTTACTCATTTCGACAGTTTTACACTGTTCCTCCTTAGAAGTGTCTATGAGTAAGTCTTTGTATAATTTTTTAGAGAGGTATTTTTGGAAACCCCCTACCGCATTTGGATAGAGGGATTTGAGTGTGTGGTGCTGTGTTGGTGTCAAATGTAATATTTTTATATGTTCTGGTGGTGTTGTTCTTGGATGATTGTTTGTTTTCATGTCATCTTCACATATGTTTGTGTGATATGCAATATACTCCATTAATTTTATGTCTTTTGTGTTTATGGCCGAGAGCATTGTATGCGTTTTTGTGGTGTTGGTGTTGGTGTTAGTTTGGTTTTGTAAGGGGCTTTCAGGGTTTGTGTACCTCCCTGCTTTGCTTGTGCTTGGTTTTGTCTTTTTTAATCTTTTTCTCTTACCCCCTGTGGCTATCTGCCATTCCACTGGACTGTCATCGTTTGACGAAAAGTCCGACAGATCAGAGGGGGGTAAGGGCAAGGCATCAGGTTCTATGCCTGTATTGTGTGGTGTGTGTGTTGTTGGGGATTTAGGTTTTGCATTTGTTTTTTCTTCGTTGATGTTTGTTTTCTTCGTTGTTGTTCTTGGTATTGGTGTTGGTCTATCTTTTGATGTTGGTGGTGGTGTTGTTTCCCTAATTGGTTTTGGTGTTGGAGTTGATTGTGGTGGTGTTTTTTCTTTTCTTGGTGTTGATGGTGATGTCGTTTGGTTTACTTTGTTGATGATCACTTGTGGGTTTGGTGGTGTTGGTAGCAAAGGTTGTTTTTTTATTTATTTTTTGTTTTGGTTGTAACTGTTCTTGTTTCTTTTTTTGTGCCAAAACGCACTTTGAAATTAGGTGTTCTTGGCTTCCGCAGAGGTAGCAAAGCGGTTTTTTACCCTCCGCCACCACATAGAGGCTTTGTCCATTTTCCAAGTGAATCACATTCGGCAACTTTTCCAGTGAATCTTGATCCATCTGGATCAAAATTTCAATGCTTTTTCCGGTCCAGCTGTTATTATGAACAACAGTGGTTTCTAACACATTTATTGTTTTCAAATGAAAACATATCGCCGAAGTAATCCACTTGGACTCAATTTCCGGAGGGACATTATTTATTTTTATTCTACTCACTCTCTGTCCCATGTAGTATGGGACCATGATTAGTTCATCATTTTGTAAGGCTTCCATACTATACAATTTCGCCTCTTCTTCATTATTGAAACGAAATTGTACTGTATTAAATTGCAAACCCCAGTTTATATATTCTTTAATTTTCATGATTTTTTTGGCACATTTCTCAATTTCTGTTTTTGTAATTGGATTTGTTAATTTTTTACTTTTTCTTATTATTTTGTAAATGATGGTTCTTTTTTCCACGTCTTCTCTCACTTCTTTTGGGGTATGTAAAATTAAATTTTGTCCGGACGTAGAAAAAAGGGACCTGGTCTCTATAAGTTCTTTGTTTGTAAAATGTAAAGTTTCTTTTTTTTGTTTTAGCATGTCTGCAAAGTTTTTGTTGTTGTTGTTGTTGGTGGTGGTGGTGGTTGTGGTGTTGTGGCTTCTGTTCATTTTTCCTTCCTCTCTTTCGCTTGCTGTTTGTGAAGAGAGTAAAGGTTGAGTTGAACTGTTGCTGCTGCTGCTGCTACTTTTGTTGTTGTTGTTATCGTTGTTGTTGGTGGTGGTGGTGATGATGGCGTCAGCAGCAAAGGTGCTTACATCAGAGATATTTGTGACGGTTTTTACGCATGGTTTTGTAACCTTGGTTACAGTTTTGTTTTTGTTGTTGGTGTTGTTGGTGGTGACAGGGCTTTTAACAGTATCGATGACGTTGACAGCTTTGACTTTAGAATCTGTTGCTTCATTCTTTTTCTCGATGTCTGTTATTGTTTTGGTGTGTGTGCGCGTGCATGATTTATTTTTTTGTTCTCCTAGCGTCTCAAGTCTAGGAAAATGTTCGTTCATTAAAGTTTCTGTCCAGCGTTCTATGACTATGTTTCTCGACATTTTTCAATGTCGAGAAGAAAATATATAATTTTAAAAAAGTTGAAACTGCCCCCAAAGGGCCAATTCCTACCTTGAAAACACAATAAAAAGAAAGTTTGGTGCTTCACACACCTTATATACAAAAATTCCAACAAAATATGGGCAATAAAAGGTCAAATAAACGTTTACCTTCGCAGCCGATGTGACAGCACGTCCGTGAGAAGAGATAGATAGATAGATAGATAGATAGATAAATAGATAGATAGATAGATAGATAGATAGATAGATAGATAGATAGATAGATAGATAGGTTTCTTTATTAGCCACACAGGGCTCAACACAGAGGGGACAAAATACAAATGTAGAGTTTTTCTTTTCTAGGGGGTCGAAAACAAAGCAGAAAAAAAAAACAAAAGTGGGGACAACGATGGAAAAAAAAAAAAAAAAAAAAAAAAAACATCGCAAAACGTTTGGGGTATTTACAAAAAATACGAAATAATACAAAAAATTCCCAATAAATGGGGAGGTTATCCGTGGAAAGAAAAACCTACGAAAAGACCACGGTAACCTCGGTCTTTAGCGTCACAGTTTGTTAAATAAAATTTCTCTGTTTACAAAATTTTAAAACGTTTTATAGAATCATGGTCAAGGTGGCTTCGTCATTTATACGTGCCATTCTTGCTACATGTATCCATCTTTTTTCGAAACATTTGCTAGACAACACTTGCCTCTCTACTCTCACCTTCCTTTTCAAGTGATACTTGAAAAAGTTGATGAGAGATTGACCAGAGAGGAAAGTATTTGTCTCTAATCCTTTCAGACGCGTCCACCAGATGCATTCTTTGGCCATAGCCACAAGTACGATAAATACAGCTCTTCCTTCCCGTTTAAAGGAAGGAGGCGTGACGATATTGACGATAGACTCGGTTGATAAACCGACTCGTCCCACACGCGACAGCAGTCGTTCGACATAAGCCCACAGCTCCGAAATGGTTGGACACTGCACGAGTGCGTGCAGAACGGTTTCATCGCTCTGACCGCATCTCGGGCAGGTCGGCCCCACATTTCGCGAGCCGTGTCTATAGAGCTTATCCCGAACGGGTAGCGCCTCTCGGTAACACTGCCAGGCCAGGGATCTCTGGAAGTTGTCCATAGGTCCCGGCCCGAAAGTCGTCCTGAACAGGCGGGTCAGGTATTCCTCGTCGACGCCCAGGTTCGCCCCGAGATCGTCGTCGTACCTGCCCTCCACTAATCCCCTATAGAATGACTTCGTTGTGATGCAGCCGCTCAAGGTCGACCCGGGACGGCAAAGTTGTTGCAGAGCAACGCGACACTCACGGTGCCATTCGCCATTCCTCGGCCTCTTTTTGATCCACGACTGCAGCTCGGTCATGGAGACGAGCTGCGGGAAAGCGCGTCGCACAAACGGCGACCACACCTGCTCACCGTCGTCTACGTAGAGCCGGAGATGTCGCAGTCTCAGCGCATGTCTGCGCATCATCAACCACGGCATGCCCAGCCCTCCTTTCAGCGGGTGTTGGCAACAAACGGATCGCCTCACCATCGGAACGCTTCCTTTCCACAAAAAGCGGAAGAGGATGCGCTCCATTTCGGTGATGGCGCGATCGGGACAAGGCACGACGGTCAGGCGGTATTCGATGACGGACGCGATGTACGCGTTCGCCACCTCCGCCCGACCTTTTAGGGACAGCTTCCTCTCGGACCATTGCCGGCAGAGAGTGGCCACCCTACTCGTTATCTCGTCCCAGTTCTTCTCCGTTTGCAGGTCCGGACCGAACCAGACTCCGAGCAACTTGACCGGACCGTCCGTCCGTCCAGCGTCCCACTACTGAGGCGCTGCCGGACGGTATGGGCTTGCTTCTCCAGGTGCCGAGCAGCAAACCCACCGACTTATCCCGGTTGATTTTCGCTCCCGTCACCGCTTCGTAGTCTTTCAGCGTCTCGCCGACAAGCTCGATGTGCTCGTGGCTAGACGCTATTACGGTGACGTCGTCCGCGTATGCCGACACGCTCGTCCCGCACCCCAGTTCTCGCGGGATGCCCCTCAGCGTCGCCAGCTTCCGCAGTAGTGGCTCGAGAGTCAATACGTACAGGAGCGGCGACAGGGGGCATCCCTGACGAACCGAACGTGCAATGTCGAAGGGTCCCGATAGACGTCCATTGACGCGAACAACCGAACGGATGCCTGTGTACAAGGCAGCCATCCAGCCGCGGAAAACGGGACCGAAGCCGGCCGCTTCGAGGACGGCCTCCAAGTATCGATGGTCTACCCTATCGAAAGCTTTCGATTGATCCAAATTGATCAGGGCCCCACCCATGCCAGGTTCCTTAACTACCCTCTCTATGATGTAGCGCATCAGATGGAGGTTGTCATGGATGCTCCGGCCCGGCACGGCGCACGTCTGCTCCGTGCCGACCAGTTTCTCGATGACAAGCGCCAACCGCTTGGCTAACACCTTGGCCAAAATTTTCATGTCTGCATTGAGCAGAGTGATGGGCCTAAAGTTATCTATGGCGTCCCCCTTGTTTGGATCTTTCTTCAGCAGCGTTACCGCTCCTCGGCTCACAAAACCGGGAATGCTCCCGTTCTGCTGCCAGTTGCAGTACACGACCGCCAAGACTTCTCCAAACAAGTCTGGCATACAGTTGTAAAGCTCGTAGGGCAGACCATCCAAACCCGGAGATTTGTCCGTCGAGCAACCCGCCATCGCGTCCCTCACCTCCTCCGCCGTGATGACCCCTTCGCAGCACTCCGCCTCTCTTGCCGAGAGTCGTGGCAAGCTGTGCAGGTAGGCACTAAAGTCCACCCTGCCTTCTCGCTCGCCACTCCTCCCGAACAGTCGGGCAAAATGCCGCTGAAACGCCTCGCACATCTTGCTCGGCTCGAGCAATTCGCGCCCCTGTTCGTCTACCAGAGACCGGATGGTGGCTCTGTTACCCCGCTGCGCCTCCGCCACCCGGGCCTCTCGTGCGGCTCCAACACCTTCATTCCTCAGAGCACGCATCCTTGCCCTGACAGCACACCCTTCGTGTTTTTGTTTTTGTTGTGCTGGCGGACATGTTCTTCTGGATATTTTTGTTTATGTTGGTGTATGTACTGCCTGGTTCAAAGGTGGTGGTAGTGGCAGCAGAGTTTGTTGAACAGGTGATGGTGTCATTGCTGACGGCCGATAACTTTACTTCCTTGTTGTTGCTGTTGTTGTTGTTGTTGTCGTTGTTGCTGTTGTTGTTGTTGTTGTTGTTGTCGTTGGTGGTGGTGATGATGGCGTCAGCAGCAGTGGTGCTTACGTCAGAGACATTTGTGACGGTTTTCACGCATGGTTTTGTAACCTTGGTTACAGTTTTGTTTTTGTTGTTGGTGTTGGTGGTGGTGGTGGTGGTGGTGAGAGGGCTGTTAGTAGCTGTACTCACAGTCTTTGTGACGTTTATAGCAACTGCGTTCCTGTCACTGCATGAGCACGCGCTATTCTGTTCTTTTTTCTCTTCTGGCATCTGAAGCCTCGGGAAATGCTTGTCAAAAGAACAAGACAAGCGTTCCAAAATTATGTTTCTCGACATTTTTCAAATGTCAAGAAGGAAATTTTTGTATTTTGCTAGGGCCGAAACTGCCCCTGGGGGTCAATTCCTGCCCTTGAAAATACACACAAATGAAGCCTAGGTGCTTCGCAACAAAATTATTTAAAAATTCCAACAAAATGTGGACAGTAAATGGTCAAATAAACGTTTACCTTCGCAGCCGATGTGACAGCACGTCCGTGAGAAGAGATAGATAGATAGATAGATAGATAGATAGATAGATAGATAGATAGATAGATAGATAGATAGATAGATAAATAGATAGATAGATAGATAGATAAATAGATAGATAGATAGATAGATAGATAGATAGATAGATAGATAGATAGATAGATAGATAGATAGATATACAGATAGATAGA
The DNA here is from genome assembly GCF_046866305.1 of Octopus bimaculoides. Lineage (NCBI taxonomy): Eukaryota > Metazoa > Mollusca > Cephalopoda > Octopoda > Octopodidae > Octopus > Octopus bimaculoides. Next base: position 20,769,199 of record NC_142944.1, on the reverse strand, counting down.
TATACAGATAGATAGATAGATAGATAGATAGATAGATAGATAGATAGATAGATAGATAGATACAGATATAGATATATATACAGGTTTATTCAAAAAGAATGAACCAATTTCATTATACAATATTTTAATAAGGAAAAGCAATAGAAAACTCCAGCTAAGTCACAAGTATTTACTTACAATCAACTTTTATTTCCTGTCTTACAAGTGTCCAGTGTGGCCACCACCTGCAGCACTGGCAACATCAATGCAATAAGAGAATTCCTCTCAAACGCGTACCTGCATATAATGATCCACTGTGTGAGATTTTTTCTTGTGGGGATATGTAAAAGATCACGTTTATGTTCCACCACTACCCACTAACCTCAATGACCTTAAACATCAAATAACAACAACAATCAACTCAATGGATTGTGATATGCTAATACACGTCTGAGAGGAATTCTCTTATCACATTAATGTTGCCCATGCTGCAGGTGGTGGCCACATTGAACACTTGTGAGACAGGAAATAAAAGTTGATTGTGAGTAAATACTTGTGACTTAGCTGGAGTTTTCTATTGCTTTTCCTTATTAAAATATTGCATAATGAAATTGGTTCATTCTTTTTGAATAATCCTGAATATATAATATATATATATATATATATATATATATACATATATATATATATATATATATAGATATATATATATATATATATATATATATATATATATATATATATATATATATATATATATATATATATATATATATATATATATATATATATATATATATATATATATATATATATATATATATATATATATATATATATATATATATATATATATATATGTATGTATAGGCGCAGGAGTGGCTGTGTGGTGAGTAGTTTGCTTACCAACCACATGGTTCCAGGTTCAGTCCCACTGCATAGCACCTTGGGCAAGTGTCTTCTACTATAGGTTCAGGCCAACCAAGGTCTTGTGAGTGGATTTGGTTGATGGAAACTAAAAGAAGCACATTGAATATATATATATATATATATATATATATATATATATATATACATATATATATATATATATATATATATATATATATATATATATATATATATATATATATATATATATATATATATATATATATAAATTTTCAGAATGAGATGAAAAAAAACCAAGGCTGTGAAAGATAGAACATTTATAAATAGAAGGTCTTACAGCTATTTCCAGGATATTATAAATAGAAGGTCTTACAGCTATTTCATCGGAGATGGTGTGAGAAAATGGTTAAGCAATAGTTATTCTTGATAAGATATGAAATAGAGAGTGAAATGGAGGAATGAAAATAGACGTGAGATATGCAGGGATATTGTATCTCCAGTTCCATTATTTAATTAGAATGGTATATATATAAGATTCTAGTGCCATTCTGCCTAAATAATGGATCTACAGATGCAATATCCCTGCATATCTCATGTCTATTTTCATTCCTCCATTTCACTCTCTGTTTCATATCTTATCTAGAATAACTATTGCTTAACCATTTTCTCACACCATCTCTGATGAAGGGGATATATAAAATATCCTGGAAACAGCTGTAAGACTCTACTAATATAAGAGTGGGATACTCAACATCAAGAAATATAGGCAATATCATTTCTTCTATAACTTAAAAGAAATTAAATAATTATTATAATAGCATAATAAATATTAGCTCTAGCCATAATATAACCCTTGGGTTAGGGTATGTGTTGTTATGGATAGACATGTCTTTTGCATCACTACGTAGTGCCAGACAGTATGATCTTTGTCATCTCCGTAAGGTACAGCAACTTCTGATCAGCCTTTACATTTCATCCCAAGTCTTCCTTAGTCTCACTCTCTCATTAACTTGGAATGTTCAGTATGCCCATAGCGCCACTGTCTTCTTTCTTGTACGCACCTGACTCCCCTTATATCCAGTTTTTCTCTCAGCTCATTTGTACTTTGTCATTCAAGCTCACTA